>NW_024756349.1:1132500-1185491 GCF_018991925.1 Homarus americanus
GGAATCGAAATGTGTTCATATATTTTTTTTTGTTAGCAATATAATCCTTAATTTTGTGAAAAATTATATAAAAAATCTTTATTTTAACCTACAACATTATTGTAACAAGGGGGATCATTGGACTTCTTTGAATGGCAGCATCATAAATATTTCTCTTGACTATCCTTATCACACTCCCACCCATACCGTATACTCCCATCCCCGCAAGCCCCCACCCCCACCTCCTCCACACCCCCATATTAGTAGTGTGGGAGTGTGTGAGTTGTCCCAGAGGCGCTGTTATCACCCACGTTCTCCTCATCACTTTCTTAAGAATGTCACAAGTTATAGACATATGATCCACTGGGGTAAAATATCTCAGGGTTACACATAATGGACTTTAAATAAAAAGCTATACCGTATATACTGTACATTTGAAAGCTTCAAATGACAAATATAAAACAGTATGGGCGTCGAGGAAAACCAAATTATCACTAAAATATGCAATTCGATCAGTCAACATTACTTACACTATTCACCATTAATTACACCAGACATCTTTACTTACATCAGTCACCGTTAATTACACCATTCACCATTACTTCCACTATTCACCCTACTTACACTATTCACCATTACTTACACTATTGAATTGTAACAGTTTATTTAGCCAGAAAAATACAGATACAGAGTGGATAATAATAACAATATTAACATGGCTGAGCCAGTTGAGAACCTGAGCTCTCTTTGAGGCACCTGATATATACTATACATTTATCTCAAGGAAGTATTATATAACATTTAGTATCATCTGGCATAGTACAATAGCATGGTAGTAATAAGTACATCTTACTTAGACTATTCACCATTACTTGCACTATTCACCATTACTTACACTATTCATCTTACTTACATTATTCACCTTACACTATTCACCATTACTTACACTATTCACCATTACTTACACTATTCACCATTACTTACACTATTCACCATTACTTACACTATTCACCTTACTTATACTATTCACCATTACTTACACTATTCACCTTACTTACACTATTCACCATTACTTACATTATTCACCACTACTTACACTATTCACCATTACTTACACTATTCACCATTACTTACACTATTCACCATTACTTACACTATTCACCTTACTTACACTATTCACCATTACTTACATTATTCACCACTACTTACACTATTCACCATTACTTACAATATTCACCATTACTTACAGTATTCACCATTACTTACACTATTCACCATTACTTACACTATTCACCTTACTTATATTATTCGCCTTACACTATTCACCATTACTTACACTATTCACCACTACTTACACAATTCACCATTACTTACACTATTCACCACTACTTACACAATTCACCATTACTTACACTATTCACCTTACTTACGCTATTTACCTTACTTACACTATTCACCTTACTTACACTGTTCACCATTACTTACACTATTCACCATTACCTACACTATTCACCATTACTTACACTATTCACCATTACTTACACTATTCACCATTACTTACACTATTCATCATTACTTACACTATTCACCATTGCTTACACCAGTTACCATTACGTACACCAGTTACCATTACTTACATCAGTCACCATTACTTACATCAGTCACCATTAATTACACCACTTACCATTAATTACACAACTTACCATTACTTACACTAGTCACCATCACTTAGATAACGTCTTTCAGCGCTTATAGTTATGATAAAAAACAACGTAATAATATCCATGCGTTCATACGAAGTCATCCTCATGTTGCAGCTCGAGAAATATTTTATTTGAACTGGCAAACAGACGGAGAGATGGAGGTAATCTCAATATTCCCTGTATCATATGGTGAAGGTAGACATAAATAGCCACAATAAAAGATATAACACACTTGTATGTCTTTGAAACACACTCATAACATACTCATCATTGTCCTCAGTAAGGTTTCAAGTTATTCATCCAATATTGTAGGACTAGATACGGGTTCAAACAAACACACAGACATATCTACAAAAAGAATTAATGATGATAATACCAAATGGCTAAAACTGGCAAGGGAGGGAGGTTAAACCAAAATGAGATATGGTGAACCTTGAACGTGAAAAAATGCAAAAATGTGATGCGCAATGAATGAGGAGCAAATATGGAATATGGTCAACTATGAACGCGGAAAACTGCCGGACTGGGAGATATGTTTTTTTGTTTTTGTTTACATTAAAAACAGAATATATCCATTATGAACGAAAACATGTTACGTTACGTGAGAAAAAATATAATAGATGGTTCACTATTAACGAAATTAAAAGCTACATAGGTTAGGTTAGGTTAAGTTAAGTTAGATTGGGTCAGGTTAGATTAGGTTAGGTTAGGTTTCTTAAATTCGTCGTGATACACTATGAACTTGTCAGGATGTCTGATCCATTATCAATTCTAAAAAAAATATGCAAAATATGATTCACTTTCAACGACAAAAATGGCAATATATGATCCACTTTCCTATAACAGAATATGAAAATAGAAAATGCCAAATATAATCCTATTTGGGTTTTCTTACCTGTCGTGTTGCACCGAGGTCACGACTCGTCTCCGCGTGTGCATGTGTGTGGTCCTGCAGCACCAAGGCTAGCACTCCCACACGTGGTTGTGTGTCATGCAGCACCAAGGCTAGCACTTCTACACGAGGTTGTGTGTCATGCAGCACTAAGGCTAGCACTCATACTCGTGGTTATGTATCATGCAGCACCAAGGCTAGCACTCCTACACGTAGTTGTGTGTCACGCAGCACTAAGCACAGCACCTATTCTCACGGCTGTATCATGCACTAACTTGGGACAGCAACGTTCACCTGACGCTGTGTGTTAGGGCGGGTCACTCCCGTTACGAGTGCCTGAATATTCACCCTGCCTTCCCGGCCTCCTCCTAACCTCTCCTCCCTACTCCACGCCTCTTCTACATATCCTGTCAACTCCCCCTTCCCCCTGCAGCTGCTATCTTCACTCCTCCTCCTCCTCTCTCTATCCCACTCCTCTTCTCCTTCTTTTTATCCTCTTCTTTACATAATTTTGCTTGATTTTTCTCTTCCACTCTTCTAACTTTCTTTCCCTGCATTCTTCTCATTGTTTCCCTTCTTCCCTTCCCTTGATCTTTCCCTTCAGCTTTTCCATTCTCTTTTCTTCCGTCTCCCTTCCTCCATTCTGTTACCTCCCATTCTCTACCAATCTCTCCATTCGGTATTCTCTCGGCTTCAGATTATACTCCAAAACCTCTCATTCCCTTCCGCCCTCCACCACTCACATTCCTTCCTCACCTATGTTCCAGATCTCTCCCCTCACCAACTCCATCTCTTCTCTTACCAATGTCCTCCATCTCTCCCCTTTCTCTTCTTATATCTCTTTCTCTTCTCCTCTACTTCCCCCATCCCATTCACCTTCCCTCCTGCAGTGAGAGGTGTGTGTTTACTGGCCAACTGAAGAACGACACGACCCGTCTGGATAATAAACTAGGTGGGAGGGAATGAGGGAAAAAAAGAGAGAAAATAGAGAAAGGAATAGGGAGAAATAAGGAGACAAGGAAGATGTAAAGTGGAGACGACGAGACAGAGGAAGACAGATAGAACATTTGTTTGTTTTTATCTAAGACATAATTTATCGTCGTAAGATATCCAAATTTTACCTTAAGCAGTTTGGTTAGGTTAAGTTAGGATGTATCTTTATTTATACGATCATCTATGACCTGTTGAATATAATATAATATATATTCACAAAAATGCGAGTTAGAGGGTAGAGTTTAAACAGATTCCTACACATCGGCTGGGATGAATCAGCAGCATTGCACACATTGGAGTTGACACATAAATAAAACATTTTATGTGATGCTATATTGAAAACAATCCCGTCCAAACATAAACCTTTCATCCTCTTTTAATCTTTCCCATTTTCAATAGCCATATATATATATATATATATATATATATATATATATATATATATATATATATATATATATATATATATATATATATATATGTGTGTGGTGTGGTGTTCACGTGGTATGGTGACTCGTCCTTGGGTGTTGATATGAAGGACCTCATGTAGTCATGGGGACACCGTATGGTGTGGGGTGGTGTCACAAAACCTCACTCTCTGCTAGGTGGTGTTGTGTTATATCGTAGTCAGGTGTAAAGCCGACCCACTGTTGTTCGCAGGGTGGACTGATTAACACCGCCTAGTCAGGAGATGGTGGTCGGTTCCCAGGGATGCTTATCTCACTGGTGGGTCACTGCTCTCGTTGGTACTGTCTATTGCTGAATTCACTGGCTTAAACACTGCTCATCACTGTTCAACACTGATCCAACTTCTTTCCGAAACGATATTGTCACTTTTGATTATATTGATATCCCGGTGGTGAGGATGGGTCGGGGAGAGGGACTTGGGGAATAGGCCAAACATGGCCAAGGGGGGCAGCAGGAGCAGCGCCTGATAGGTCTTGACCCTTTGGTGGTCAGGGATGTAGCGTGTGTGTGTGTGTGTGTGTGTGTGTGTGTGTGTGTGTAAATAAGCCAGGTCAAATATCCCCACAAAAGCCTCAACATTTACAGTAAAATTCCCCAGCGGTAGGGGAAGAAAATGGTTTAAGACGTCCGGCCACAAGATATGTGGGGAAATTTACTGGTGGTAAAATATTATTTTAGGAGAAATTATAATTTCATTATTTCTTCCGCGTTCAGAAACACTAGGTAGGAGTTTGGTGTTCTTAATGCCACTGAAATAATATACTGTACTATTTTTATGAGAGAGAGAGAGAGACCTAACCTAATCTAATCTACAAGGAAACAGAACATAAAAGGAAATACAAGTTTTTTAATACTTAATCAGCTATTATCTCCATTAAGCGTAACGTGTACTGTACAATAATATTCTTCTTACATTTTTCACGCATACTTTAATTATTTATATTTGTTTTATTCATTGATGTCGCCTTGTCTCATTTATTCATCCATTCATGCTTTCTTGATATTCACCTTTACTTTCTTATTTATTGTCTTCATCCATACTTTCTCTTTCTTTTATTCATTAGTACTGTCAAGCTATTACTCTTATTCATTCATTCTCTCTTTTTATTTTCATTCACACTATTTTTCTGATATATTAATTTTTTTCAATATTTTATCAATTTGATCTCTCTCTCTCTCTCTCTCTCTCTCTCTCTCTCTCTCTCTCTCTCTCTCTCTCTCTCTCTCTCTCTCTCGCGCGCGCGCGCTGACTTATTCTTTCATCCTTTGTCTCTCCATTGTTGGCTTGTCATGTAAATTACCTTGTACAATTTCAGAACAGAATAAATAATCATATTCTAGTCGCCCGCTCGAGACTTAAAATATACCGTGAAGCCGCACAGCAGAATGGCGACCGGGGCTGGGTACACCACACCTCCCAGAATTTGCTTCAAACACCTATCAACACTTGCTTCAAACACCTCCTAGTACTTGCTTCAAACACCTATCAACACTTGCTTCAATCACCTCCTAGTACTTGCTTCAAACTCCTGTCAACACTTGCTGCAAACACCTATCAACACCTGCCTGAAGCACCTGTCAACACCTGCCTCAGACACTTCTCATCGTTTTTTTTCAAACACTTCAAAATCAAATACACCATAAAATTTGCTTCATATGCTTTCAAAACCTGTTCCTATAATATGCCTCAACACCTATCCTCTAAACACCTGGCTCAGATATTAACTCTCCACGCTGTAAATAAATTCTAGATCCCAGAATAAATTTCGTCTCAACACCTGGGTCACGAAACATGCCGAGGGATAATTTACATACTCAATTAATTACGTGCGCTATGTAATTAAGGCCTATTGGTTCGGTACCTCATTAAGGTCAGTCTTTGGATGTAGAGCATTTGGTGGGATGCAAGCGACTGTGAAAAAACTGCAGTAGGATAAACAAGTAATTGAATCCTCTTCTTTATTTAGTTAGTATGGGTAAATGTCTCTTTGATTGTGTTTTGATCCATCAAGGAGCAGAAGATTAGATTGAAGGAAAGATTTAATTTCGTAATCAAGGGAAGCTGTTGGTCTCTAATGATTTTGTTAATCTTGAAGAAGCTTCCATAAACATAAGAAAAGACCAGTCTTGGCATTTCAATCACTTCTTATCACTCCCTATCCCTCATGGCAATAGCAAATACATACAATCATCAGTCATTCAAAATCAGCATTGTATTATGGCATCAGCTTATTAGGTTACTCCATAATGAACACATCCATATAACTTAGACTTAGCATTTCATGTAAATAAGAGGCTCTAATTTCTTCATCTGGAAATTTGTCATCCACCTACACGGGCGAGTGACTATGAATATGGTAAAATTCCGTTGTCATTAAAATTCCTTTATTGTAGACGCTCGTTCTAGATACCATCAAATCAGAGGTTTATTCTCTGACTAATGAACCATCGCATAGTGCACATAAGAGTGTGGGGGGGGGGGGGCTATATACAAGGGGCGTTACCCAAGCTATCGTGGGAAGAACCAGGCGCTTACCACCTGCCTCGGGTTAAATATCTCTATTTATGAGTCAAACTTATATTGCCTCTGTCATAAATCGCAGCGAGGCCTCATAGTTTGTAACCTATTTGTCAAAAGTTCATACGATATTTACATATTTTAATGGTGCCTTTTAACTGCCCAGGTCTGATAGGACGCGCCTATCACACAGACACAATGAGAAAACACATCAAGAAAAAATATGTCCGCACGAAAACAAAAACGATAATGGCATTAAACTGTACACAGAATATTTACCTATAAATTACGAAGAGTATAAGTTATAATTAGCTTTACAACTGATGCAGAATAGAGAAAATAACAATATAGGTGGTAAAATATATAATTGTTATATCACCGTGGAGAATATATCGGTATATTAAGTATGACTCTTAGCACTTAACTATTAAGCTTATATTAATGGATTCGCTGACTGAGCAATGCGAGGATGTCAAGAGTGAAGACAGCCAGAGCCCTGACGGTGATACATTACTCTGAGCTTCTAAAAATTTACAAACAGTTTGGAGGTTTCTAAGACAGAATTATTGTACCCAAGGATCCACGACATGTGAGAGGGAGTGGAGAGGGAAGAGGGAGTGGGGAAGGATGGCGAGAGGATGAGGGAGGATATGGATGGTGAAGTAGGCAAGGAAGAGGGAAGGTATGGATGAATGGATGATGAAATAGAGGGAGAAGAGGGTGAGTATGGATTCTGAAGTAGGGATGATGAAGTAGGGAGAGAAGAGGGAATTAGAGAAGAACAATACCAGGTAGAGAGACTGGAGATAACGGCATCTATCAACCTTTGCGACTATTCACACAAGAGCAGCGCTGGGGTGAATCTGAGGCTCTTGATCAAAACTCTTCATTAAGACCCTTACCATTATTATCTACTTACCCACGACATTAAGTAATGAAGGCTTCTTGATGGAGATAATGGTATTACCCTTCTCGTCTGGAGGTGAGAAGTAAAGATGGGAATTAATGTAGTGTGGGGGAAGTGAAATGCTATTAGTCTGGCAGGATGACCAGTCGTATGGGTAACGGGGGCAGATAGTGCTATACCATCAAGGTAGGACAATACGGCATATGGGATTTTTGTATCTAAGATAAGATACACTTATATAGACTGAGGGAAGACAAGTACCGATGAGGTGTTCAGAATGTGATCGTTATGTTAGTGAAGTTGTTGGGGAAAATGATGCTCGGTATCTTACAAAATTTCTCACGTAATCACTGGTGATCAACGATACCAAAGAGGCGAGTGATTCTTACTTTGCTGGAGCCTGAGAGACTCCTCGAGGAAAAGAGGTTTTGTCAGGAGGAAGATGAGAGTCCTGAAAGAAACAAAGACATAAAGTACAGTATACTTCCAACAGGGGGAGGACTTTATCATCAAAGACCGAAATAAAACCTAAACACCAAATGTATTAGAAATAAACAAGTGATCGTGGGCCCTTCGTGCCCGGTGGCGAGTCCGGTGGTACAGTTTACCGAGGTGTGAAAGTTCGAACGCTCGTGCTTGGCTAGCGGGCAACCGCCGTCCGGCTGACAGCATACAGCGACATCGTTTTCCAGATTGTCGAGGTTGTCACAATCATGGACGTGGTTGTTATAATCATGGTCGTGATTGTTACAATAAGGGTCGTACCTGAGACTAACACAGGTAGAATAAACCCCCCACCTTATCTTTAATCTCAATAAACCCAGATTAACCTCACCTAATCAACAGGATTAGAGACCATCAGGATTGTACCACCAATACTGATACATTTCACACTGGATTAATAACAAAACATTTAATCACATTTCCAATAGCTAATGTCTTACAGATATCTTATCAAGCTGTGAGTCTTACATGTCTATATAATTATGTTTTATTCTTACAAATATTTATAGTTCGTTGTGTATTGTATTGTATGGTATGGAATTGTATGGTATTGTATGGTATTGTACTGTATTGTAATGTCACAGGAATAAGTAGACTGTACGCACTGTAGCTCTAAGGTCCGAAAATGGTCTGGTAACGTTGAAACTGGGCATCCAGACGCATGATGAAACTCAGCTTCCCCCCCCCCCCCCCTCCCCACCTGTTATCTCTAACTATTTTCTGTTTCCCCTTCTTTATTCTTCTATTTACTCATCGTCCTTCCTTTACGAATCCAAACAACATTAAAAAAGTAGGCTAAGAAAAGAAGTGGGGGAGGAGGAGGGAGCCGTACGATAACTGCAATCGTGGGCTGACGGCGTACAGCGAATGAGGGTGGGCCAAGTCCGTAGAATTGCATCCTTTTCCAGCTTAAATAAAATGGTTATTTAATGGCTTCCTAAAGAAACCATCGATATGGGACCAGGTTTGTTCCACTCTACGATTTTTTTGCGATTTTACCACCTAGTTTGATGAAAAACAATTGTGCCGTTTCTGCTGTCCAGAACACACACACACACACACACACGCCTAGTCCTATAGTATCAGTAATAAATAAAGTAGAAAATAATCCTTGGCATCATACTCTGACTCACGAAGAATATCATTTAGAAAGAGGTAAACATCTTACTACAAGCTTTATATTCTTAACACTTTGCAAAGAATTTAAGACGAACTTTTAAACGACGCTGAAAGAATTCTGACTTTATGCTTGGTAGTGTCGCTGAATAAAATCACGGAGTTCATCTTAGTTCACGAGGGAGAGACCCGTCCTGTGTGTGAGAGGGAGAGGAGGCGGAGAATAGAAAGAGTGAACGGTAAAGAAAAAGATAAGATGAAGGAAGAGTGTTCGTGTCTGGCACACAAGAGGCCTTATACATTCTCCAGCAGGATATGAGTTTTAACAATAGATCTTTAAGTCTATAATTTGTCTTTCAAAATACATCTGATAAAACAGTTCAGAAACTTTTTACAATTTACACAATAAATATTTGTATAAGTTTCATCCCCAGAAAAATTATTCTGGTACGAGTCTCCAAAGTTAGGTATTCAGACGAGACAAGTTCTACACCGTAATGGGACATGCTATATTCCGTTTGAGAGATAAGATGTACTGTACCTCCCAGTAAATATATTGGACAAAACTACAACTCAAAAACTTCACAGAAGATGTCATTTGAGAGAGATAAATTAGTTCTTGATATTATGTGCCATCCAAATGAAATGTACTAAGCTCCGTGTGTGTTTTGCTTGTAAATATTTGTAGTAAAACGAGACAGACAGATATAGCAAAGCCTCTTGGGTTAAATTACATAGTTCATTTTTATTTTATCTATTTTATTCCTTACAGCTTCTAACACGATTCCTTTAAACAAATGCTACAGTTTGACGATGAAGACAATATTAACTGTTAATATTAATTATATATTACACAAATTTACCTTAATGAAATAGAGAATATTTTAACTAATATGAATTAACTTACCATTAAATTTGCATCCTTCAGATTAGCCAGATTTCAGGACCATCCCTCGTTCATTACTCGCCGTCAGAGCTTAGTCTTTACACCTTCTTGGTCTTTCGCTCTCCCGTATAATTAAACACACTTTTCCTTATTTTGTCAACATTCTAGATCACCTTAACACACCCTGATTGGCCTTCTGTCAGATACTTATTTTACTACTTTTATTTATTTTTCATTTATATATTTTGTTAGTTACTTTATTTATTTATTTATGTATTTAATTATTTATTTATTTTCGTGTTTCATTCTCAGTATTTATTCCACCCTAAAGGCATGTTACTCCCTTTATGTATATTTGTTTACACGTGTTATTAATTCACCCGCATATAGCTCGTATATGATCTATTCTCCTTCATCAACAACATTCTCACGTGCATCAAGATTTTCTTTGCAGGAGAAACATTCATACTATATATTTGCTTAATAGGCCCGAAGTTCCGTTATTCCTAGCTTTATTCAGACAAAAACTACATTCTTAGATGATATTATTTTCGGATTTCAGACTATATTAAGTACATATTCGTATTCTCGCCCTTGCCTTGGGAATTTCAAAGTGATTAGTATTCAATTCCTTCAACCCAGCATCGTGATATTGGAGCAGGATATACGTCAGTAGCTGTTATCTGTTATCTGCCTGAGGTCATGCTTGACTTCAGGCACACTTGTAAGCTGTCCAGGACGACTCATAACAACGGCTGGTTTTACAAAGTTACACCATCACAATTACAACTCGTTCCTCGCCCATTAATCTCCTGTACCAAATATTGTTTTTCTTTCATAGGACATATATTTTTTTTCTTACACTCCTGTCTTCTTCTTTACCGAAGATGATGGTAACAGATGACAGATTACTTCTTACTGAGAGGAGACACACACACGGCGCCAGTATCACAGCTCCTGCTCCATCTAGAGTTAGTGTGGATCTACATTTGTATACCGGATTATTGACAAGCCTTATGCAGGTGTCATCCTGCTCACCTCACCTATCATACCAGTCACATAATTTGACGGGATATATCATCCGGTGATCAGTAACTACCTAGAGAACGATGCTCAACTGTTTGTTTATGCAACTCTCGCCAAAGGTCTAAATAACCCGGGAAATTTCACTTACTGTATGTGTCGAGTAATACAGGTACATTCCAAAGAATTTTAGTTATCCATTATAATGATCACTGTCAATTGCTGTCAGCTTTTTGTTATTTGTTGGTCATTATGTGATCATATGCAAATCACTATATAAAACTGGAGCCAGAACATTTCTTTTTCAATTTAATGAACGACTTTCCTTTACCTTATGGGATATATTATTGTATCCAAATTTTTTTTTTATTTACGTCTTGTTCCCTGATAAAACTCTGTCCTTACGCACGGATTGACTTCTCAAGACATCTTGAAGACCCTGTAACTGCCTGGTTATGGGCCCCTCATTGCACTTGTTGTTACTGAAAGAGCTTTTGTATGACTCATCCATACACAGATCAATTTACCACCTCTTATGGGGTTATATGTTATTTGTCTCTCTTATCGGTAACATATAAGGAATCTTATTTATCTTGACCCACATTTTGCCTCACCACATATTGGCAAGGCTCATCATAAATTGACCTTTGACATTCTCAGTGGTCAGCCTCCAAACATTTCAGGATAAAGATACATCGAGCCTCTGCGAATCAGTTGCCTTTAAGATAAATTTCTCCGTGTCAGAATAGTGAGCCTTCAAAGATGCCATTCTATATTAACATTCCACTCCACCTCCAATGACGATGGATCGGAACTTAATAATGACATCTTGGCAGTAACATGCCACCACTGTGTTGCATCTAACCCTGTAGTAGAGGAACTAACGGGACGAGTCAGGTCTCACGTGTTTAACTACTCTTAATACACTTCTCCCTTGAGTGTCTCGTGTGATATAGAGACTTGTCTATTGCTCTGGGTTCATCCATTAACAAATCTATCCAAGTTGCTTCTCTCCGACCCTAAATTATTCATTTCTACAAACTGTACCGCCTACCCTCTAAAACCAAAAGACAAATCTCCATTCTACCAATTTTCACCAAATATTGGACAGAGTAACATACAATTTGCTAACACAATCATGCATTGATAATAATATTTAATAAATCAACAGCCGGTTAGGTTCCGACCGTGTAACCACAACTAATTATTATGTTAGGATTAGTCCTTCTACCATGCATCACCTGAAGTTCAACCACCCCGACGCTATCTAGGTGCGGGGTGGCTAATCTACAGGTGATCAGTAAATGCTACAACTGCAAATGAACTGGGTCTCAAAAGACAGGTATTGGTGTCAGGCTTAATGGTATCTATTATATCAATGTATGTTACACGAATTTGGCATTTAGTCTAATTCTTCGTGACCTTTTGATAAATGTCATAAAGTGCCAGTAAATAAATGTAAGCTGACCATCATCATCGTAAATAAGGACACTCATATTCACAGAGGCGATGAACATCAACTATCCGATGTTTTCAGAACCCCCGGAGGAAGGTGACATGTTGGTAACGCCCACCAACGCGTAATTTATTCCCAGGATAATCAGGGACACGCTTCAGGGCCAGTGTGGAACATGTTCTTGTTATAACTGGGTAAAAATAGGCCCTGCAACTCCCTGGTCATTCAGCCACTTTTATTCCTTGTAGAATCTGTAATATAATTTTATTTTGCAATGATTATTAAAGCAAATAACTTTTTGTCAAGTTTTGTTAATATATCTTCGTACATCGTCTTGTATTTCGTCTTGTATATCGCCCTATATATCGTCTTGTATATCGCCCTATATATCGTCTTGTATATCGCCCTATATATCGTCTTGTATATCGCCCTATATATCGTCTTGTATATCGCCCTATATATCGTCTTGTATATCGCCCTATATATCGTCTTGTATATCGCCCTATATATCGTCGTGTATATCGCCCTATATATCGTCTTGTATATCGCCCTATATATCGTCTTGTATATCGCCCTATATATCGTCGTGTATATCGCACTCGATGGATGGATGGATGTACAGTTCGTGTCTTGGGCATCCCCCAGTCTAGATATGAAGGTGTTCGCAGTCGTATTTCCCGCCTCTGCTTACGGCCGTGTAAATATTTCAATGTGATTCTGATCTTTTAAAATGTAAGCTTTTGCATAATGTAGTATTACTGATACGTAATTTGTCTTCGTATGCTTTATTGTGGGTAAAGCTAAGTATATATTAAATGCATCGTCCGAAAGCGGAAATTTGCTACCGGAGTTTAACGTTTAATTCATGAATAATACGTCTGATAAACTTCCTACGTGCTCGTGTTTGAATAATTTAGCTCAATATCTTTTTCTTCACAAACGGTCATCCCAACGATTATGAGTAAACTCATTTAGAAATGCATCATTACTTCAGGACGAAATCGGATAGATCTGAAACTTCCAATCAGCTGTAGGTCTTGAGAAGGGGGCATTTTCTTCCATTCATCAACCCCTTGCCCCCTGCCCCCCACCCCGAACCCTCTCTACTCTCCTTCCTGTTAGTTACTTTCTTCCATTCATCACCCCCGGACGTGAACGAGTGGGTTTATTAGTGGTGACGATGACCTCACGTTCACTTTTTGTTCTCTCATCACTGTGGCATTCTCGAGTCAAATTCTGGAGCGCCTTAGCAGTGTATTTGACTACGTTCATCTGAAGTCATCACACACCACCTGCCTATGTATTGTACCTAGGTAAGGTAGATACACACTGAGGTGGAAATAGTCACTAGCCAACAAGGAATACTAGAAAAATGATTGTAGTATTGAAGAAGCTGTCGGTGAAAAATATTTGTCGACGTCTCACGGAGCGGTTGTTGATCAACGATCTGGACGAGGCGAGTTTTTCCTGATCTGCCAGAGCCTGAGGGACACTCGGGGGGAGAGATCCCGTCAGTGAGGTGAGAATCCTGCGAGAGAACATGTCGTGTCAAAAGATGAAATGTTCCTGAATAAAAAAGTATTCGGGTCAAGGCTTAAGAAAATCTTTTCAATCTGGTAAGTATACTGGATGGTGTTGAGGCCAGACGTGGGCCAACTCTTCCTTTGTTACTTTAATGCAAATTAACACAAAAATATAGGCGTTTTAAGAACGTATTATATCCTTTATATTACTGTGTCTCTTTATCTTTTTATTCATATATTAATAACTAGCGCGAGCAGTGACGACGAAACTTTCCACATATAATGAAAATTTCATCTCCATGTTTTGTTGCATCGCTGCATAAAATCATGGTAAAGTGTGCAGCTTATCCTTAGAGTGGTAGGTCCTTTCACCATGAGAGAGAGAGAGAGAGAGAGAGAGAGATGATCCTTCTCGGTGCATAAGAGATGTTGTCATGCAGCCGCCATGAAGGCAAACCATCCCACTCCTCGTCTTGAAGGCCATCACACCGTCTTGCTCAAGATGTATCTCATGCAAGATTTTACCTGAATATATCTTTTTCCTTAAGTCGAGGCGAAATTCACGTTCCCAAGCTTACATTTTCTTTTTCCCTCTGTGAATAAATATTCTTCGCTACAACGTTACGTTATCTTTTTCTGGGTGTACCTGTATTTTAGGTTAGCCTTTGGAGTGAAAGCACAATAGCTTTTAAAAGTATGAAAGAATAACGAAAAATAACGAAATCGCTGCATTATTAGTTCCTGCTTTTAACCAGGACCACAAACTAAACTTCATTATACAATAAAATAGTCAGCGCTCTCAATGTAGCAACTATTTAATTTGCACATAACCGCAATAATTTCTACAAGTAATTTTCAGAAACATTTCACAAACAAGCTTTACCAGGCACTCGGCAAACTCATTTATAAACACAACTAACCAAACACATCATAAATGGACATGAGTGATACACTTCATCTCCTTTATTCACTTTGTCCACACACACTTCACCTAAACATTACGTTTCACCAAAACATATTGTCACCTCCTCACTATACTCCTCACCATCACACCCCAACCTTTCACAAACTTCAATGCATTTCATAATCATGCATTTTCTCCCCAATACAATTTTCCAGATTATAACTTCATTACATATCATGCACAGACTTTACAGTATTTCATCACCTCACACACTTAATAAATCATACTTCACCAACAGCAACCAGAAATAATGCAGTTCACTTACATTGTTCACTAACACAGTTCACCAAAAGAGTTTATTAATTCATTTCCCAATCATAGTTCACCAGTGCAGTTTATTAGTATAGTTAGTTAACAGTTTTCACAAGCACAGCTCACTAACGTAGGTCATTACCACATTTCACAACACAGTTCACCACCAGCGGCTCATATAACTGAGATACGAGGTGTACTGTTGCCCATGTAGTAGGTATTATTTGTGTGTGTGTGTGTATGTATTTATATGTGTACACGGGTTTATGTTTATGTGTGTGTGTGTGTCTGTACTTATCTGTATAGTTTTATGTGTGTTTCGGTGCGTTTGTGCATGTCTGCATGTATGTTTTGTAAGTGTTTGCGCTTTTTCCAAGAATTTCTCAGTCACTGCTCTAAACTTCCTCTTAGGAGTCGCTCAGGCTGCAAGAAAACAGGAAACACTCGCCTCCTCCGGATCGTTGATCAACAGCCGCAGCGTAAGACGTCAAGGAATATTTTTCACCAACAACTTCACTGTCACGACCTTTTCTCGTCTTCCTCGCTTGCTGTCTCCGCCTCCGTGTGTGTTGAGTCTCCCTCGGCCGACTGCTGGAAAAATGTATATGGCGAACCAAAATGAATGCCGGGTTATTACGCTGAGAAACTGCTTGAAATTACAACTCCACAGTAACACTGAAGCGAGGAGTAGACATTGACAAGACGAATGAGCCAAATCGTTCAGGTTCTGTGGGTGAGGTAGGATGATTCTATGACGAATATTACTTCGATTAATTTGACAAGTGATACTAGATCCGCAGTTGTAAGTGGAAGGAGAGGCGTCGCTAAGGCTATTATCTCAAGTATCAAAACAGAATGATGAGTAAGCCAGAATACTGGGTTAAGAAAGAGTAAGTTGTTGCACTCGTGAGAGTGAGGATACAGTAATGGGGAGGCGGTAGAAGGTAAGTAGGTTAGGGTGTAAGTTATGGCAGCATTAAGGCAAGATTAATTCTTTTAAGATTTAGTGTTACCTTTTCCCAATAATATACCTCCATCCATCTTCTCGTATACTGTATATAACTGAACTCTTGTACCAAACCCTTCCTTGAGTCTCTATTGTGTTGTACTAACTCAAACACAACCCCTCACTCCCTTATTAATTCCTCTTGTTCCGGATACCAAGATCTTATATATCAATTCAGTATGGCTGTATGACTCTCCTTCCTCGCCTGCCTCACCACCACCACCACCACCACCACTGCAGGCATTGCATTGTTTTGTCCTCCTAAATTACCACGGCCAGAATTATAGCACTGTCTTCCCTCCGCATTCGTCATCAAATTGGGCACAGGGGATCACACTATCTCCATTACAAAGTGTTTATTCATACAAAGTTTACGGGACAGCCATGGGTGAGTGGGCAATGATGATGAGGGATAAAAACAGAGCCACAGATCCACCCCTGCACGCGCGGGTCTTGTGTGTTTGAGGGAAAGGGTGAGAGAAGGGGAATAGTTGGTTGTGTCTCTAAATGTGTGGGTGGGTGTGTGTGTGTGCGCGTTTATTTTACTGACTAAAAAAGCACAAAGAGAAGAGCAGCCTCGCACCACAGTAGCTGCTGAATCCACCGTGGACTTGAAGTTCCTTAAATTATTCCGAGGTGGGCGAGGGCGAGGGACCAGCCAGCGCAAATTGTGTTGTCCCTTGCCAGGAGTGAGACCGAATTAAGCCTTGGCAACTCACTAAGCTCTGAGGTCGAGTTGATAGTGATGACGACGAGAGAAAGTGTTAGGATTACAGGTTGTGACCGAGCTGAGAGTGATGGCTGATGTGTTGATGTAGAAGTGAAGATTCTTATTAAACAAAAGAAATTATCCTAATGTCATCACTTATTATTTCTTACTTTGTTTATGCTGGCGAGAATGTATTTATGAGGAATCAATTGTTTCTGCAGCTATCACACACCTTGGGTAAATTTTTCGTCTGATTGAAATGACAAAAGAGAGAGCGCTTAATGATGTGTTATTACATTAGCGTCTGATTTAGTTGCCTTCAGAATAATCCTCCATTGTACAGATTAAATCCCTCTATCTCGTTCATTTTCATACATAAAAATACATACATAAAAATAGGAGTATAAGAGCATGTTTATTGTGACCGGGAGTGGGAGAGGTAATAATGTAGTGGTGGAATCATATATCACATCATTTATGTACTGTGCCAAGAGAGGTCAGTAGCAAGCTCTTATCCTCACTCTCCGCCTCTCTTTCCCGTCCTCTCTATCCTCTTCTTGCCATTCCCTATTATCTCTCGTTTTTCCTTCTGCTCGCCGTTTTTACTCCTTCCCTGTTCCTCACAAGGGTCCCCATCATGACTTTATTCAGTGACACAAAATATGATGAAGAAATTCTTCAATGTCGGTGGGAAGTTTCCTCCGCCACTGACGACGACCTGAAAATATTATAAAACTGTGAAAAACGAGTTGAATGATTTTAGTTTCACTTATGTTTATTGACGTTAAATGTCACAGGGAAAATCTTGTTGATGTCACAAGTATGTCAGACTGCTCGTCACCATTACTCACTATCTTAGGATTTTCAGCCTTTGGCAGGCCATGTCAGACCTGGGAGTCTCAGAGCTTTTAAAGCAACTTTTTCTGCTGTCATGAATATCTCAATCCCTGTCCGGAACACTCTCCTCCTGGGAGTCACTCTGGCGTTAACAAAATAGGAAACACTCGCCTCCTTCGCATCATTGATCAAAAGCCGCTACGTGAGACGTCGACCAATATTTTTCACCGGCAACATCGCCAATACCTAGATCTCTTCCTCGCTACCCGTCTCCTCCTTATTGTGTATTGGGATTCCCTCATTCTACAGCTTAACGACTATGGCGCTCACCATTGATACATGCCGCGGCTTCAGAAGAAAGTTAGACTATACATTGCGAAATTATTAAAAAAAGTGGCTCTAAACTAGTGCTATGAAGTGAGAGAGCCATTAGAGGTCTGCTGAGATAGAACAGACATATATGGACCTTGAACGAGATTATGTCTAGAAGGAGCTTTGTTATATTATAAATGCAACTCTATACAAAAAGAGATACACAATATTTCACATACAACGTAGTACAATGACTTACCTCCGCGCTTAAACCTTGCATTCACAAGATTATGCGTGAGTAGTATATCCAACCTCAAGCTAGTCATTTAACATTGTCCTCGCCTCTTCGTGCCACAACACTGTTTTCACTACCGCTGTGGCATAAACTTTTCTTTACTCAAGTCTTATAGTGTCATCTTCCACTACGAATATAATCATCGCCACACAACAGCCAACACCATCATTTTACAACACTCTTCGTTTATCACTATCAATACTGTACGGTCTCCCCTTATCCACGTTGAGAATGACGCTGTCCTGCCTCATCACCATCACTAATGCAGAACTGCCTCCCTCTTATCACCATCACTAATGTAGCACTGCCTCCCTCTCACTACCATCACTAATGTAGCACTGCCCCCCTCTTATCACCATCACTAATGTAACACTGCCTCCCTCTTATCACCATCACTAATGCAGCACTGCCTCCCTCTCAACACCATCACTAATGTAGCACTGCCCCCTCCTTATCACCATCACTAATGTAGCACTGCCTCCCTCTCAACACCATCACTAATGTAGCACTGCCCCCTCCTTATCACCATCACTAATGTAGCACTGCCTCCCTCTCAACACCATCACTAATGTGGCACTGCCTCCCTCTTATCACCATCACTAATGTGCTTTTCACACTCCCTCTCAACACCATCACTAATGTAGCACTGCCTCCTCTCGCCTGCATCACTAATGTAGCACAGCCTCCCTCTCAACTGCATCACTAATGTAGCACTGCCTCCTCTTATCACCATCACTAATGTGCACTAATGTAGCACTGCCTCCCTTTTATTACCATCACTAATGTAGCACTGCCTCTCTCTCAACACCATCACTAATGTAGCACTGCCCCCCTCTTATCACCATCACTGATGTAGCACTGCCTCTCTCTCAACACCATCACTAATGTAGCACTGCCTCCCTCTTATCACCATCACTAATGTAGCACTGCCTCTCTCTCAACACCATCACGAATGTAGCACTGCCTCCCTCTTATCACCATCACTAATGTAGCACTGCCTCTCTCTCAACACCATCACTAATGTAGCACTGCCTCCCTCTCAACACCATCACTAATGCAGCACTGCCTCCCTCTCATCACCATCACTCATACAGCACTGCCTCCCTCTTACCACCATCAAACTAGGAATCACCCCACCATCTTCTTTCATCACGGAATCATTATACAAACAGTTGACGGGACCACCGTGGGTGAGGGAGCAATGATGATGCAGAGATCAACTCCATCACAGATCCCCCTTGCTGCTGTTGATGAGAATACAATGTAGAACAAATAAAAGTAAGGCGCCAAGGTTCTCTGGTACTGGGTGTCTACAGTACCTCTACCATCTCTTGTTCTCCATTCTTCATTGTCGAAATTCAGCGTAAAGCCAAATTTTCTATCACTTACTCAGTACTTACGTTCAGTCTTCCTCCACTCCACGCCTTCAGCTCAGTATCCCTCCTGTCTTTTTCTGTTTCGTCATTTATGATCAACTTTCTGATGAAATTCAATCCCTTTATTTGTAAGTTAACTCAGATGACTTGCTCGTTATATTTAATATACCAGCATCCTTTATTAACATTATTCAGTTACCTTCATCTCCTCAACTCCTCCTCGCCATCCTTGTAATTTTCAGCTTCCCGATCCCACTTCTTCCCGCACAGCTGACCCCTCATCCTCTCTTCACGCTTGACCTCCTCTCTCTTCTGCCACTCGATACATCAATAAACTTTAAAGACATTCGTTAATTATCATGTAGCATCCTTACTAGGTCATCAAAGAATAATATATAATACTTGTTTTTTCCCTATTAAACGCGACTGTTGAAGACTGCAGAACTAATCATAACTTTTAGTTGTTGCTGTACTAGATGAATATTCCCGGAACAATTAAGACTTTGTTAAACACTTTTTCCTTGTTGTTTATTAAAGCAATTTTTGGCCGTTACTCTTGTCAATCACATTACTGCGTGTTTCATGTAATCGGAATGTTACTTTGGAAGAGAGTATTTGTTCAGTTAGACTGTTGTATGCATTGTTAAAATGTGCAAATTTTGTGCAAAGATGAAGCAAATGATTACGAACTATGAAGCCTTGTTACGAGGAATGATAAAAGGAGCATAAATATAACAAATGCAGCACCAGTGTTACTGCAACACATGTGTCACTTGTCATATCCAGGTACTATTACTGCATCACATGTGTCACTGTTGTCATGCAAAGGTAGTATTACTGCATCACATGTGTCACTGTTGTCATGTAAAGGTAGTATTACTGCATCACATGTGTCACTGTTGTCATGCAAAGGTAGTATTACTGCATCACATGTGTCACTGTTGTCATGTAAAGGTAGTATTACTGCATCACATGTGTCACTGTTGTCATGTAAAGGTAGTATTACTGCATCACATGTGTCACTGTTGTCATGTAAAGGTAGTATTACTGCATCACAAGTGTCACTGTTGTCATGTAAAGGTAGTATTACCTGCCAGAGAGTGTTGTGATGGCACCGAGTGTAAGCTCATTCAAGACTTGACTTGACCAACACTGGCGCAGGTACAGATACATTCAGGAGCCAGTGTATGCCTAATACTTGCCAACAGTGCGTAACAGAGGCGTGACCGACCGCCAAAGAGGCTAACAGTCCGAGCACTGGGGTAGAGGATTAAGTAAAGTAAGGAGAAGGAAGGCAAAGTAAGCCTGGATATACCCCATCTGTTGTTAGTGCTGTCCTGATCTACTCTCTTGGCAGTTAACTCTGAAGTGGTAAGTAAAGACATCTTGTTTTTTATTATCATTGTAATACAAATAAATATCCCAAAAAGTTTGTAAAATGAAGGAAATTGTAATGTGGGAGGGGGAAGGGGGAGGTGTGAGATGAAGGAAGGGGAGGTAAATAGAGGGAGCAGGTGGAGGAGGAGGTGTGAGGTGAAGGAGGGAAGGCAGAGTAGAGGGAAGTGAGGGAGCATGGGAAATTTTAACCAGAACTGTTCATCTAGACTCTAGAGCAGGGGTCACCAAACTTTTTTCACAGTGGGCCGGATAACTGAAAGAATGACGAGCGAGGGCCGCATAATATTTTAATTTAAATTGTATCACAACGTCTCGTGTTCCATACGTTTTATCAAGCAAATTCAAGTACCGTCGGCGGGCCTGATGAACTGACGTCGCGGGCCGGATCCGGCCCGCGGGCCGTAGTTTGGTGACCCCTGCTCTAGAGTAACAACAGTGAGACTTTGTCCAGCATCACCGTGAATGGAGTATCTTTTTCTTTTTTAGATTTGCAAGTTAATGTTCACAATTTTTATTCAAAGTTTTCGCAAAATATCCCTCATGATCGCTCTAGATTACACAATGACATTTCCTGGTCACCCTCGAACAAATATTAACCTTAATATTCATCATCGATAAAGATGACAACGCTGCTAGACATCCCTAATTAAACGGTTCATTAAATACCAAAATTCCATTCAGGCGTTTCAGGACGAGGAAAAAATAACATTTTAATTCCTCCTTCAATAATATATCACCAGCTACTCTCTTAAGTATTACAGCTGAAGTAGAACATATAGAATCACAAGACATGAATTGTGAATGATGATCCTTATTATCAAGAAAATTACAAAACAATTTACTAATTTTCTTGCAAACTAAAAAGAAATGTAATTTACTCGGCGACTCTTCTTAGGCGACAGTTACACGTATCTTTCTCCCGCGTGCATTATACAACATCCCTTTATGTGTAAGGGTTTGTCAACTTGAAGGAGCCGGAAGTCGAGATGCTCGTCTTTACCATCGGTCTTCACAGACCATAGGTTAGCAGATCCTGTCTGTATTGTCTGCTTCAAAAACCAAAGACAAAATGTTTTTTGGGTACAGAGTGAAGTTAGACATGGTCGTCTGCCCAAAATAGGATCCAATATTGTTTTCTGGTGAAATGCTTTGGCTGGGCCGTGTTCCAGAGGCAACATTTCTGAAGTGTCCGGACCTCCAAATCTTGATTATTTCCTAATGCAATATATAACGCTGGTCTTAACTAGAACTGATTCCGTGGGTCTAGTACTGGAACAGCATTCCTTAAGCCACTACCAGTATCATTTCTCAAATGAATTTCTTGTTTTAGTTGCAGCACAGGTTCTGAGTTTGTTCCAGATGGTGTAGTAAAAGTAAATTTATCATTCACTTTCATCATGGGCGCCTCTCTCTCACTCTCACCCAAGAAAACATCGACCAGTTAGTCGTTGTTGTCTTAGGTTCAAAATATTTTTTTTTGCACTTCCTTATAGACTGTGTAACATGCATCGTTATAACGCTCCGGGTATTGTTATTGTGATGTGTACTTTCTAGTTTTAGCTTACAGACTTAAATATACTATCCCGCTCCACAGCCTAGTTAATACAGCTCTCGCTTTCTGTCTTAAAAGTAACTGGTTGCGCCGATTTACCCCCAACTCCACCAGCTAATAAGTGAAGGCTGTTGGATGCTTCGCTGGTATTAATCTGAAGAGAGTCAATGATATATCTACTACTAAATGGTATATAAGTGTGAACTGTGCATCCATAGGTTCTGAAAAAAATACCAAAGGAAATATATTACTGACCACGACCTACAGAGACATAGAACAGGGAGTAAAACATGTTTCTTTTATTGTCTGCAGTCTGCACCTGGGGACCTCATCTCAACAGACAGCCATTCCTTCTCATATTCTCTCATTAGATAGTTCCCTAACCCTGTCTTATTTTCTCTGTCCCCCTTTTCTTCTCCATTTACCCCCTTTTCACTGTTCCTTGGGGCTGTCTCTTGTCTACTGAGCTGCATTCCATACGTTCATATGATCAAGTCTTTAATATTTTCTTTGATTGAAGAGTAAAAACTAAAATTTAAATGCACCGTTTGTGTTATATATTCGTTAATATTACTTTGAGTTAAAATATGGTGAAACATACATTATTTCTCTAAAATCAAATTACAAGTGTTTCACAAGGTTTTCCTTTTCTTAACTTTCTTTCTTTCCTTGACATAGCCTATTTTGTCACTTGCAGCTTTCACCAACCTGACAGGATCTCTCTCCTCCTGAGTGTCTCAAACTCCAACAAAACAGAGAACAATCGTTTCTTCCGGGTCATTGATCAACAGTCGCTGCGTGAGACGTCGATGAGTATCATTCACAAGTATCATGATTTTTCGTGTTTCTCTTTGTTCGTCTCTTCACTGTGTCTGGGTTATCTTCCCCGACTATGACGTTGATGAATGGTTGCATGTGACTTCCCCAGATGATATGAAGGATTATACACCAGACATTGGTTGAGAATCTGACTCTAAATTGTAATTGTGAAAACAGATATACAGACGAGGAGTGTACATGCCGCCCGCCAGGTCTAGTGAGTCAAGACGTTCACGTTCCCGAGGGTAGGAGAGAGTTGGATGACAAATAGCAGCTTAAGGCTGTGTGCGTGAGGACATTGGAGGACAGGAGGGTGAGGAGTGTTCGCATGAGACGTGAGGACAATGGAGGACAGGAGGGTGGGGGTGTTAGCATGAGACGTGAGGACAATGGAGGACAGGAGGGTGGGGGGTGTTAGCATCAGACGTGAGGACAATGGAGGACAGGGGATGGGGGTGCTAGCATGAGACGTGAGGACAATGAAAGACAGGAGGGTGGGGGGTGTTAGCATGAGACGTAAAGAGAGAGAAGTAAGATCAATAAGAATGGTGATGTAAATTTAAGGTAGCTTTTCAAAAAGATCAATCCCCTCAAGAACATAAGAATGAAGGAAGCAGAAGTGTGACCCATGTAAGGTAACTTTATCGCTCATATATGTGGCCAAGCTATTTATGAAACTTCCCAACGAGTAATGATGGTGTTTGATAATCTGCTTTACGCATCCAAAACCCTGAAAGTTCAAATACTCGGAGAAACTCATATATCAGGATATTACAGGTCATGTACTAGCAAACCATCTGAAAAATTAAATCCGGTTTTTCCCATGTTTAAAGATACGACTTTTACCTGTGATTTTTAAAGGGTGACTGCTCTAGGTGCAGGCATACACTACAGGTGAGGGTGTGGGTCGGTGCAAGCCTCGTCCCTCATCTCGTTATGTTCGTTGACTTCCGCTAAAATGGGGTTAATAAATTATTCAGGCCTTAATAACTACTTCTTCCTCTGAAGATTTTTCATCACTTAACAGGATTTTTTCTCACCAAGGACTCTCGTCTTCTTAACAGGATCTCCCTAATTCTAAGAGTCTCTCATACTCCTCCGGATTGTTGACCAACAGCCGCCGGGAGAGTCCTCCACATTTTCCCTTATCAGCAAGTTCACCAATACGATAACATATATATTTTTTCTTTGGGTGTCCTCGCCGGCTGTGTCCACCTTAATGCATGTCAGGCCTCCCTCAGCAGACATCGAAGCACCAGCAATTGGGAGGCTGATGAATGATGTATGTGACGGCCCCCAAGTGAATGCGAGATTATACTCTGAGAAACTACTCGAGAATGCGACTCTAAATTGCCACTGTGAGGACAGACATCCAAGCGAGGAATGGAGACGTCGTCACGACTAATGAGTCAAGTCGTTCACTTCCCGGGGGTAGAAGAGGAGTGGATGAAGGATAGCAGCTTAATGTAGGTGAGGTGCAGTGTAAGAACAGGTGAGAGGTTGATAGTATGTGAGAATCAGAGGGGTGGAAGTCTACGATTAATGAAAAGCAAAATATCAGTTTAGGAGAACATTACAACGAGATTGATTAATCTTTATAAATGTTATGAAACACACTTAACTCAACACCGTCCTCCATTATAAAGGTATATCATGTAACACCTGTAACACACGCCCTTATCATTAACGCATACACACGCCCACTAACCTCTATACAGTAAATTATCGTCTCCCTCGCCTTCTATTCTGCCCCTCACCCCCCTCAACTCCCTCTTTCTTCACAGCCTTCTTCCTTTCCTCCTTTCTTCACTTATATATTTTCTACTACATTCGCCATCTCACTCTATTCACCTCAAGTCTCAATTCTACTTTAACCCTTCTCCTTCACCTTCCCATCTACCCTTCAATCCCTCCTTTTTCCCCTCCCCAAGTGATTCATTATCTACAGGTGGTGTTGTCGTCCCTCGACCACCATGTAAGCACAAATGAGAGTCTTGGTGTTGTAGGCTTATGGGTTGTAGCGCTATCGTAGGTTGTGTTATCGTGAGTTATGTTGTTGTGGGTCGTGTTATCGAGGGTCATGTTAATGAGGGCTGTGTTATCGTGGTCATGTTATCGTGGGTCGTGTTATCGAGGGTCATGTTATCGTGGGTCGTGTTATCAAGGGTCGTGTTATCAAGGGTCGTGTTATCAAGGGTCATGTAACGAGGGGTGTGTTATCGTGGGTCATGTTGTAGAAGATTGTGTTGTGATGTCATCCAGGGTCGTGTTGTTGTTAAGGTTGTGGGTTGTTGGTCATCTTAAGGAGGGTTGTTTAGCTGGTGGTCGTGTTCAGATGTTTATAAGGTCGAGGGTTGTATCCTTACTTAGTGTGATTAAGTTGGTACTGAATGAAGTTGGATAGACTTGCATATCCAGACCTCCATCCAAGTGTGGCGGATAATGACCATAAACATCCATTTCTAGACAATATGTTAGATAGATCAAGCAATACATTCACTTCTTTCATTAAGAAAAAACCTAACCTAACCTAACCTCACGTACTTAATTTCCACTTGTGTAACCGGCCACAAATTGTCACCTATATTTGTCGTCTGTTTCGTGATATGACAGTGGGGAGCTAGCTAGTAACCGGACGATCATTATGAATTTATGCGTCAGAATTGTGTTGCCTGTGTCCTGCGTCGTCAAGAAACTTTGTCTCTCTTTGTGAATTTAAGGAAAGTTTGCACGAAATTTTGCATATCTTAAACAAAATACAACTGGCCACTATAGAGTGCATGGTTAGGTTAGGTCAGATTAGGTTAGGTTAGGACATAAAGTATGTTTGTGATGTTCAGTGCAACGTTTACCTTCCATAAATATATTCATTTAAAACGACAGGAATTGCAAACACAACACTGCTCTTCAAAATGATAATGGCATGAATATAAAAGTTATTAGGACAATTAGACAAAAATTAATGTGTCTGATAGAAAGTAATAGTTTTAAATCCAAACAACACATGTGATGAGTTTAAAAGTATTTCCCCAAAACGTGGTACAGAAGATCACTAGAGAGCACAGTCAAGCGCTGCCTCTGATGTGTGTCACTGCCCGTCCAAAAATGTGAAAGCAATTTAGACACGTCTCGGATGAAATTAGTGCAGCAAAGCATTCTCGACAGCAGGAAGAGAGGGGGGGAAGTGAAGAGGGAGAGGAGGAGAAAGAGGAGGAATATGAGCAGGGATTGAGGGAGGAATATTAGAAAGGTGGAAAGAGAGAAGTGAAATGTAAACAATAAAGAGACGATAAACGCGCGCACACACACACACACACACACACACACACACACACACACTTCCTATCACTTCAGTCCTTTCAGCCAGACCCCGCATGGGACCCGAGGTCAGGTGGAGAGGATCTGAAGCACTGTTTTTTTTCCTTGTTCCAGTGAGCTCATCACCATCACCCACTCAGTCACGACGTCCTCCTCATTTATCTGTAAATAAAAACATTGTTACAAAGATGGTGGAGAGATGCCTGGCTATTAGGGAGTGGGAGCGGCCCGTAATACAGCGACGATGGTGTATGTGTCTATACAACTGTTGTGATACGTTTAGTGGGGTGTAAGTGCATGGGTGTGGTGAAGTTCAAGGTGTATTTGGGAGTATAGTGAATCGTAGCAGGCAGGAGGGGGCCGAACGACTAATGCTCTGACGAAAACTGGTCATAGTCCCTACCACTTGTGAGCAAACCACAGCAGTTGTCGTTGGTCTGGCAGGGGTGCAAGAGATGTTGATGTGCCTCGAGGCAGTAAGCGGCGTAAGCCGTGCATCGAGGCAGTAAGCGGCGTAAGCCGTGCCTCGTGGCTAGTGTTTGTCTGACAGTCTGAAGGGGAGGGATACGTCGTCAATTCCAAAACTGGAGGTTGCAATCCGTGAAGAGTGGACTAATTCGGACCCCGAGCTCCTCAAGAATCTATCTCAGCCTGTTTTTCGACGTCTGAGGAAGTGTATACTAGTAAAGATGAAGGGGCAGCCTATTGACTACTAACTGGTTGGTGAGTACAGTACACGTTTCAATTTTTTATGTATTTTTTTTTGTTCATCACGAGTGGCGTGGAAGGGTGTTGCCTATTTTTTTGTCGAGTACTCTAAATGCTGGGGAAAGTGATGAAATTTTGGGTTGTGTATGTAGACATTAGTAAGTGTAAAGAAGTGAATGATAAGTGTGGTGAGGTGTATGGTGTGTTGGTGAGGTGTGTTAGTGAAGTGTATGGTACACTGGTGTTGGTGAGGTGTATGGTGTGTTGGTGAGGTGTGTTGGTGAGGTGTGTTAGTGAGGTGTATGGTACACTGGTGTTGGTGAGGTGTATGGTGTGTTGATTTTAATACATAAACCTACTTTGAACGTCACTGTTTCTATTCCCCCGTTCTCTCTCTCTCTCTCTCTCTCTCTCTCTCTCTCTCTCTCTCTCTCTCTCATACACACACACAGTGACATGTTAGTCAGATTTTTTCGATCAGTTTGGCCTGTTATATTCACCTGGAGCCGCCACATACATCATTCATCAGCGTGACAGTCCCTGTGCTCCGTCGACAAGCAGCGAGGCCCAGCGGGGAATTCAGTATTTACAAATGCCATGAGTTAACAATATGGATTCTATTGCGTCTGTTCAAAAGGAAATTGTCTTTGATGAACCCATATACCTAACATTAAATTTGCTCCTCGTGGTAGTTATACGGACGTCATTAGGGACAGAACTAAATTTTGGCCAGTTCAATCTTCATCTCATGTGACTTCAGGTAGGTTGTGCTTGTCTCACTCGCCCAAGTCTTAACTACTTCTAATGTGGGTCTCCAGAAAACAAGTTTGTTCACCTCTACTCTGGAGACTACGCATTAAACTGTGTAAACAAAATACTAGATAATAGTTTTCCTGCTGTCTCGTTTGTCTGGATGTTCGAGAGTGAAGTTCCCTGATTTCTCATTGGCTGGACTTCAAAGGAGATTCCGAAACATTACCAAAGCCCATTTATGATGCCACTCAGGCCGTGTGAACCGATTCCTGACATTAGTCTCCGGCATCGCGTGCTAGTAGTACACCCACCAACTGTGATCCTTAAGTGGGGGTGCTCTCTAAGGTATCTGGGTCATGTTATATAAATACAGAAGAATATCTATAAATTCATCCTTAGGTGAAAACTTTGCACAAATGAAAGAGATAAACAACACATGGTGAAGGAAAACTGTTTGAGTTGTCAGTATGCATTAAAATCTTATATCACGGTTGTAGGCAAATTATAAATAAACACGCACACACACAGGGCCGGCGCTACCCACTAGGCGAACTAGGTAATCGCCTAGGGCGCCAACATCTGGGGGCGCCACAAATTCAGGGCAAACTTGGATAAAATTAAAAATGAAGGGAAAACTGTGGTGGACACTGTGGTGGAGCCGTGGAGGGTCGGAGCAGGATGTTAGAGGGGGGGGGGTCGGTAGACGGTAGCCGACTGTGTTTTCTTTTTTAATATTATTCGTTAACCCCCCGGAGGGACTAACCCGGGTCCTTATCTTTGGCGGCCTGGAGAACTGTCGAGCAGTGACCTGAAGGCTGACATCTGAGGAACCCTTCTCCCAACCCCACCATACCCTCCCCTCCCTTACTGCCAGGGCGGCTGAGCCGCCCCTTCCTTGCCTTTGTCGGGATGAGGCAAGGTTACCTGACCTCTGAAGTTTGACCTCGCATAACATAATCCCACTGAGACTGGCCAGCGGCCAGAGCCGCCAGCCGCCAGGCAAATAGTAACCTGGAACAACTTGATTAGTTGGAGATCAAGATTCAAGCTGTCCAGACTACTCACAGACACCAGTGACCAGGCCACTTCAGTCCGAGTCAGTCATCTCCAAAAGTGTGGTGCAGTGGCAACAACTTCAACAGCTGGCTATCCTGCTAAACAATAAGTTGAAACTGTCTTATTATTTTTATAATGTATGTAGTTATTTGATTTCTCTTGTACTCTGTCTATAATGCTGTACCTTAGCTAGTCTTTGTTTCAATCTTAGTGCTTCTCGTCAAGTTTTATCATACGTGTGTTACGATGTGTACTAGTGGACGTACGTTTTGCGTGAGCGTGTACTAGTGGACGTATGTTCTGCGTGAGCGTGAGATGAAAATTATGTTATCAGTGGTCTTTCGAGAGTTAGAAACAATGTAGTAATGGGTTACTGTACCTACATTATCTTACCAAAACTTTCAAGGGGGCGCACATCTAAAAGCTTGCCTAGGGCGCCAAATCATCTTGCACCGGCCCTGCACACACACACACACACACACACACACACACACACACTACTACTTTGCTGTCACTCGGAATCGAGTATGACGATAATCCAGCTATGATACAATGATATGAGTTATTAAGGATGTCACCTAGATTCGTGAGTTTTAAGGTGACACACACAAGTTCTTTCAAGAAATATGTATCTCAATTGCAGATTTTGAGAAAATCTGTCGGCTTTGACGCCAAGGCTCAGCAGACCAACATCTTGCAAGACGGAAATAATGAGATGTGTTTGGATGACTTGGTAAGCTGTGTGGAGCTGTCAGTGTATTAATGGGAGTGTAGATAAGGTTAGTCAAGTGTACTGGAGCGTCAGGTGTCAGCTGGTGTTTAGCTGCTCTCAAACAGGTGTGTGAAGTTGTCAGCCTATGATTGAAAACAATAGTCAGGTGTGTGGGTTTGCCAATGTATCAGTGGGTAGATGTGGAGGTGTCTTAGTGTTAGTAGGTGAATAACATAGGTGTATGGAGACGCCAGTTGGTAGCTTAAATAACCTAATCAGATGTATAGAGTTGTCTGGATGGACAGGTGTGTTCGTGAGGGTAGTCAGGTGTGTGTAAGTGTTTGTGATTCAGTAGACAAGGCTAAATTTAAGCGAGTATTTGAAAGTGTTAGGCGCTAATAAAAAAAGGGTAGGAGAACTTAATGAGGTGAGGTGTGTGAAACTGTCAGACGATGAGGATGAAGATAGAGAATTAACTTCAGAAAGAAAACCGTCGTTTACTCCCACTTTCCTCTTCTTTTTTTTTAATCCTCCGGACCTTTACCCACTCTCTATCCGTTTTCATCCGTCTCAGCTCGGTACGCCCAGTCACTTTTACTGTAGCTCTTCCTCCTCTTCCGTCTCCCCTACTTCCATTCGCGGGAGGACAACGGCGTAAAGAAGTGGTCTAAGAAATGACACGTTGTCATTATAAACGCTCATCCTCTTCCTCCTCTTCTGGGATGTGAACACTTGGCTCGATAGTCGTGGGTGATGACGCCGCTCCTCGATCTTCTCTCTTCACTGTGGCATTTTAAGAGTCCAATTTTCTAGTTCTCGTTGTGTAATGAAATATTCTTCTGGAACTCACAACTACATCATTCATCAACGACGCAGTTACTGGTGTTCTGTGGATGACCAACGGAAACCCGACACACTAAGGAGAAGACGACCAACAAAGGAAGATGGAGAAAAGATCATCCATTTAATTACACTATACAACGAAACTTTTTTTTAATATCACACACACACAATCCCGGAAAGGCGAATGATGCTGTTTTTGTTTCTGTCTCCAGGGAGGATGTAGTCCTGATAGCCAGGAGAGCTGGTGTCCTGAGAAGAAAGGCGTCCTGTACAGGGATGAAAACTTTTTAACAGGAAGGAGTCTTGATCAAAGACTTAGGAATTCTTAAGGGAGATGAATAGCTGTAGTTCAGTACACTTTAGTCTTAAGAATCTTTTCTCTGGATTCTGAAGTAAGTAAGCTTAACACAGCCAAGAATAAACTCGGCGATTTATCAAGTTCAGTACAGTACACATTTTCTCTCGTCCCAAAAAATTGCAAGTGAAACTTTCAAGCGTCTTTTATTGTCTTACTTTATTGTGACGCTGAATAAAGTAACTACGAGAGGTCCAGCTCACCTTGTGAGGCACAAGACCACTCACCGGGGAAATGGAAGGGAAGACGGTAGGGAAAGAGAAGGGAAGAAGGCTTGGGGAGAGACAGCCTACTTGCTGGAAGGGATGGGGGGGAGGGCTGGTGGTTCTTAATGATAAACATCAAAGACGTATTGTGTGGCAGCAATTTCAAAGAAAAAATCTTACTGACTGATATTCAACATTTGGGCTGTCAGCGGTACCATCTAATATATTTGTTCATATGTCTAAGTTATTATCATTAAGTCATAGTAATAAGTACAAAGAAATTATACTCGTTACTCGTTGAATTATAGAGAGAGTGAACATATATTTGTATTGCTCTTGTGCAATAGAATATGCGAGTGCAGTCAGATATGTCGGTGGGAGAGACTTGTATGAGTGTGGCAGGCGAGGCTGTGCTTCATTTGCATTATATTCGGTCGTGAAAGCTTTCCAGGGTGTGTTCACTTGGTGTTAATTTTGATGAAAGAGCCAAGAGAAACTACCAGTGAAAATGTCTATTTCTTGAATTATTTGGAAAGCAATGATCCTCCACCTGCTGTTAAAAGATATACTGTAAAGAGATAAAACAAACAGACTGTGTGTGTGTGTGTAATAATAATAATAATAATAATAATTAACGGTTTATTGAAAAAGTTGTGTGGGCGCGCGCTTGCGTTTACCCTGTTTGTGTGTGATTGTGTAAACATCAATAGTAAATTTCTACTGTAGTTGTTCAATATACTAGTGTAAACCACAAGTCGTGAATAACTTCTTCTTTTTTATAGTGTATACTGTGTCGTTTGAAAAGAAAATCGCCGGAACGCCACACGGTCAGCACCAGTCTTAGTGTGGACCAACAATATAGCCAGTCCATGTTAGTTTTAGTGTAGACCAACACAGCCAGCCATAATAAACAAATGTATTCTACCAAATCATTAAGGAGCTAAATATTTGCAGGTCCAATCTTTGTAAACTCCCATGACCCAACAACAACATAAGACACACGGCCACATCAGTTGGGTGGCTGTGATATCCCAACTTGAATACTGGCGACACAAACTACTAAATATCCGCGGCTAAATATCGTGGTATGTTCTCCCGAGTTTAGAGCTGCGATATGACGCTCTTAAGTGATACATAAATTATGTTTGTGCGACCCCGGGGTGATAACACTGATATAACTTTCTGAAGATAACTTGTATCGGTGGTAGAAGCGGTACCGTTCTTGCCTAGCAAGCGAGATGTCACGGGTTCGATTCCCGGGCCGGTGGAAGTTGTTTGGACTTACTTCCTAGCCCCCATTAGTCCCTGTTCACCTAGCAGTAAAGTAGGTACCTGTTGTAAGTCGAAAGTTGCGAATTCGTATTCAGGGAAAGTTGTTGGAGCTTCCAATGACTTAATGACATAAACCACTGACTCTTCAGGCTTCCACGCCCTTGACTCTTCAGGCTTCTACGCCCTTAACTCATGAGACATAAAGGCAAGCATGAACTTAGCATGCTTCCCTGTTGGGCGCTGTAAACGCTTCTGCGCTTCACCTTACACGAGGATGTAGGGGAGTGCCCAATAAAAAAAAAAAAAAAGATAACTTGTACTGCGCCAGACGTTGTGTATGTGTGTGATGGTGGGGGTGGTAGAGGGATCTCTCACTCTCTCTCTCTCTCTCTCTATATATATATATATATATATATATATATATATATATATATATATATATATATATATATATATATATATATATATATATATATATCTTCACGACGACTCTTTTTTCTCTCCTCTTCCTTACTTTATCCCTCTTTCTCCTTACTCCTTTTCTCATCCTCCTCCCTCCCTTCATCTTCCATCCTCATTCTCTCCCCTTCCAGCACCCCCATTCTCTCCCCCTTTCTCAGCACCCTGCACCCTCATTCTCTCCTCCTTCCAGCACCCTTCAGCACCCTCATAGCACCCTCATTCTCTCCTCCTTCCAGCACCCTCATTCTCTTCCTTCCAGCACCCTCATTCTCTCCCCCCCTTCCAGCACCCTCATTCTCTCCTCCTTCCAGCACCCTCATTCTCTCCCCCTTCCAGCACCCTCATTCTCTCCTCCTTCCAGCACCCTCATTCTCTCCTCCTTCCAGCACCCTCATTCTCTCCTCCTTCCAGCACCCTCATTCTCTCTTCCTTCCAGCACCCTCATTCTCTCCTCCTTCCAGCACCCTCATTCTCTCTTCCTTCCAGCACCCTCATTCTCTCCCCCTTCCAGCACCCTCATTCTCTCCCCCTCTCGACAATCTCATTTCCCCAAGCTTTACCGAGGGCTCGTATGTAGATCAGCTGGCGACGTTTGTATTCATGTCCTTTAAGAGCTATTAAGTCCGGCGCCTGACTGACGTGAGGACCTCCTGGGAGCCCACGAATGAAGAAGACGGAAGCTTAATGGTGGATGAAGCCTGAAGAGGATAGTGAAGAACAGAGAGGTGAGGGACGGGGGTGTGTGAGAAAGAATAAAGAGAGGAGTGAGGGGGGAGTAATAAAGAGGAGGGAAGGAGGGAGGGATGAATAAAGCGAAGAGGAGAGGGAGGTATTGAATAGAGGGGAGAGGAGAGGAAATGGACAGGGAGGGAATGAGTGAATAAAGATTAGAGGAAAAGGGAGGAGATGGTGGGACTCCATAAGGGAAAGGCCCGACCATCATGCGGTTCTTACAACCACGTAAATATTTCTTAAAACTTATTCCATTTTCGTTCCCTTTAACTCGGCTTTCATACACATCTTGTCACTTCTTTAATGTTTTTGTTTCTCTTGGATGATTTTTCTCAGCGGCCGGGAGAGTCAAGCATCTATCGTCCTTATCACCTTCCGCCCTTATGTCGGTCTTATGCTGATTGATATTTGTCCGTCAGTGTTTCTAAGAGTTTATGTTTGCATCTGAAACATGTTACCAGGTGTGCGTGCGTGTAAGGGAAATAATATTATGCAGGTTACCTATGACTAAGGAGGCTCTACCTCGGGGACCACCAGAGCAGATGTCGTCACCTAGTGTTGGCCAGACTCTTGACGAAGCCTTATTAGCATCTAAGTCTTCGTGGCCTCGTCAGAAGTGGGAGACAAGTGAAGAGATAATCCACATCATATTATGGGAATCAGTCAGTTAAATATTATCGCGATTATAGATTTTTCTTATCAATTTATTAACTGTAAAATATTAAATAACTATAACTGATATATGGGAAAGCAAAAAATTATTTAGAATTCAACCAAAGTAGTCGTCGGTTATTATTTTGCTTGTGTAATGATCAATCATTTCAGTTATAGTTGTTCTGGTGCCTGAAAGCCGTCAATGTGTTAGTTTCAAAAAAAGTTCGCCTGTTGCCCTGTAACATTTTCCTCACTGCTGAGTATAAAGGTAGTCCATTATAACCCTAAATAACATTACGTTAATCAAGTAATTTACAGTTACGTTACGTTACTCAAGTAGTTTAGAATTAGTTCATTAAGTTTGCGTATAGCCACAGTAGAGAAAATTTATATTGTCTGAAGCGTGAAAGAATTGTTAAAGGCTTGTCTTGGATATCGTGGTAAGTGACACAGTCTCAGGCGAACATATATTGGATACAACTGAATCCTCTGCTAACAATAAACTATGTTGGCTTTCATAATCAGGAACTTTGTCAGTGTCAGCACAAGGCTCTCAATCGGAAGGCATGTTTTTAACTAAATGTATATATTTTCTCTCCATAAGGGGATTGCTTTCATTTCTATGGTTACTCCCCAATAGGAAATGTTCTTTGAATTACTAACCTTACTTCCTGAAATGTGGTAATAACAGTATAACGTTAACACCTTCCTGGAAATTGGTTTCTTTCGTTTTTAAACTCTTTGGTAATTGGCATTTATCTTTCTTCACATTACTTAAACTTATTTACTCCTTTCATCAACCTCCTGGTAATTGCCTTATTTGCCATTACCCTTCTTTTGGCGTCATGGAAAACAATAACCTTGAAAGTGCGTCCCATGGGCACGGACAGTGTGGCTGCAGCACACAGTATACTAAGTTATATACGCAAGGAAACACTCCGCTAAATCACTTTCAATTTCTCTGTTGTAAAGCTAGCTACCCATTCACAGGTGGGTGGTTTTGGCCGAAAATCAGTGACCTTTAATTCTCTAGTCTTTGAAAATTGGTGAACTACATTTGACTTCCTCCTCTTATTGGCTATTGTAGTATTGTCCTGGATGCTGTCTCCCACTTTTTCAGACTCATAATATGTTATCCTTTTATTTAACTTCCCGGAACGGCTATTTACCTCATTCAAACCTCCGGGCCGTGTCTCCGCTAACCTTTTTAAACTTTCTTCGTTCAACCTCTAATAAAATGTTTCTTCATGGCCATTCAACGTCATGTAGTGCATTTTTATTGTCTGCCTTCTAGAACAAGTTCTCCTTTCATTAAAACACCTTGGGATGAGTCTTCTGGAACGCGTCTTCCCCTTTAAATATCTTGCAACGCCTCCCTAACTTCCTTCATCCCCACACTCACCTTTTGTTTACATGCATAATGCCACTACCGTTCCTCTTGGCAAGAGTTTCCAGGCGTTGCACTTTCCAAATCCTCGTACCTGAAACCCAAAAACTTGCCTGAGAACAGTTGGTTTATTTTGACTTGGACACTCAAGACTACAGGTACTGTACCTGGGTTCACTGTAGCGATGACAAGGGTATAGACTCGCCAAGCACTTAGTTCATTTCCCTTCTACTTCATCGGTCATTCAGTAACAGGTATCCTCTTAGAATTCACGTACATTCTATCAGCCTCCTGAAAAATGCGTTTTTCTTTCTCAAAGCTCCTGAACCCCATCTCTCATTCAGTTAGCTTCTGGAACTTGTTTTCTTATCCTTTCGTCACCTTGAACATCTTCTCCAAATCTGTCAACCTCCTGGAACCGCATTTCATTTCCATCAACTACCTGATACGTATCCTCCAACAACCCTTTCAACTTTCTATCGAAGCATTTTCCATTCTTCTAGTCTCCTGGAACTGGAACGTACCCTCGAACTTTTTCAACCTCTTGGAAAGTATCTTTCCCTTAGATTGGTGGTACCCAGGTGCACTCGAAGGAGAAATGAGGACGGTATTGATTGGTGCAGCACTTGAGGCTCTCTAGCGGCTCTCTTGCTCAGTCCTGTCCCTGATAAGATTGTTACTTTCGTCAGAGGCGGTGCAAGAGCCTGGGTGTGGGTGGGTGGGTGGGTGTGTGTGTGTAGGAAGGGGAAGGAGGGTGCATGTGTGTTGGAGACGGGAGAAAGGGGGTTTTTGTGTGTGTTTGGGCAGGGTGTAGGGGGTAGGGTGGTTTGTGTGTGTATAGGGGGAGGGGGTACATGTGTGTGTGGGGTGTAGGGGGTAGGGTGGCTTTTAATAATAAATAATAATAATAATAATTAAAGGTTTATTGAAAAAATTCTGCAGCCCGAAGGCTGAAAATATACATAGGACATAAGTGACTTATTACATACATTGGTGGTTTAACAAAAGCCTTCATTAGAGAAAGGTAAAGGAACATACAGTGAACATACAGATTAATGTAGGTGTTGAACAGCAAACTCGTAGTGTAGTAACTCCCTCCCAGATGGTGTTAGGAGGAACTCAGTTGGTGTAGTAGTTCCCTCAGATGGTGTTTTGAGTGACCTGGCGTGGTGTAGTAATTCCCTGGCTGATGGTGTTATGAGGGGCCTCACGTGGTGTAGTAATTCCCTCACAGGTGCGTGTGCGTGCGCGTGCGTGCGTGTGTGTGTGTGTGTGTGCGCGCGTACACAGGGTGGTGTGATGTGTCTAGTGTAGCAGCATTTAGTGTCAAGGTGCAAGCATTGCTTGCTTCCTCTCGCTTTTAGCTGCCGTCGCTGGCTAGCCCTCGTGGCGAACAGGGAAGCAACTTGCTCAACCCTCCCCTGCCAGTACACAGTCTCTTCACCATCAAGACTCCTGCTGTGCCTCCTCGTGACAACACACGGTAACTGGGTGCCTCGTGGTTCAGGCTAGACCAGCAGGGGATCTCGGAGCAGCAGTGGGCCCCAGAGGGACCGCGCATCGGCCCACTGGCATGCGGACACGTCCTGGCGCCTATCAACCGCTGCCTTGCGGATTAACCTTGGCAGGTACAAGGCTACAGGAGTAAACTCCGAACAAAAACTGCGGTGGAGCCCCACATCAAGCAAACATGCTTGCAGAGCTCCAACAAGACCCCAACGGCGTTTAGACGGAAGAGGTGACCAACGTGGGAATCCAACGACTTCGCCGGCAAATGAAGGCAATGCAAGATGGACAGGCTACTAAGGCAAAACCCAACAAACTGGGCTATCAGCAGTCCTTGCAACTTACCCTCTCCCGAGTCGTTGCAACACTTGCACCACTAAATCAGGAAAAGGCAGAGCCAAGATGTGTGGTTGTAGCCTGCGCTCCTGCCTCACCACATAAAACAACTCTCGTGCAGCCATCATCCAGTTCATCATACTTATCATCATCAAAAGCCCTATACCCCAAAAGTCCTATGGCGACGAACGAGTGGCGACAGGGACAGGCAGAGATACTGCCGGGAGTCCCTTGTCACAACTCTGCACGTGGGCGGCACAGATAAAGTGGTCGTTTATGCACTGGGATATAGACAGCGGTACAATCCGGTCCTGTTTGTGCGACTGAGCAGCCCTTTCGAGGAGCCACTCTGCTCACCCCACATGGGGAGGGGGCTAGAAAAGGTGTCCTAAACATAGCCTGCCTAAAGAACCAACCTGATTGGGCAACCGCACCCAGTAAGGTCCTTATGCGGACGAAAACAATATTCATCAGTCAACCAGAGCCTCATTTTCATACTAAGTTGTTTAATAGTTGTCTAACACCTGGAATACGATCATTCACTCATTGCATCGTCTCCACGCTACTAGCTCTCATGTGTTCGTTTAACTATCATTGTCTTCCTTGTAAATGTTGATAACAACGCCTTGCCGAGCACTGAGGCTTTCGCATGGGCATGTTCGTTAACCAATCAACGGCACGCTCCAGTTTGATCAATCACATGCGAAAGTTCATTAACCAATCAAGGCCTAGCTTGAAAATGACCCCCATGCATGCGAAAGTTCATTAGCCAGTCAGCACCTCACTGTCATGCAAGCTCTCGCATTTCAACTGTCAGGATCCAATTAACTGCTACACTTTCCATGAACCATTTGAGTTAACAACATTTACTTCAACTCAAGAATATCCTCTAATTTTTTAACAGCACAAATGAACCTGATAATCATAATGACATTAACCTAATTAAGGAGGAGGCAGAAGTTGAATATAATTGTCTCCTTTACAAATGGCACTGATCAGTTCTGATCAGACATTGTCAGGTGTATGTTAAGATGATCACAAGTATACAGGCACTCATACATCTAATGAACTTCAGCCGTTTCTATATGCCAGTAATAGGTGCGGTTTTTATAGAGGCAAGGGGAGTGCAATATATTATAGAAACAAGTGAAATATAATGCAGAACCGAGTGAAGTGCATTGTAAGAGTAAGTGAAGTGCTTTATAAGATCAAATAAAGTACAATATACCTCCAAGTAATACCTAATATTGAAGAAGGTGAACATTATTGTAAGTATATGTGAAGTGCAGATGATTGTGATTACCTTAACACAAATCCTAAATTTTTCATTAATTTTCATAATACACTTCATGCTGGCACTTCAATAAGACACTGCATTCGGTCCTAAAATGCTTACCACTTCATTCACTATTACGATATTGTAAAGATAGTTATTGTCATCTTTTATTGACTATCTGCGTAAGGTAAATTGCCATGTTGCCTGGTTAGGGGCGTCTGTCCGTTTCATTCAATTTAAGGAGTCGAAGCATATTTTCAGAGCGTCATGGGTGTCGAATGAGTTTAAGAGTTATTAAATTAAGAGGGAGTTTACATGGGGACTGTATGAGTGAGGATTCGAACCTACAACAAGCTCGAGTGTGTGGGAATTGTATGTGTGTGTTCGAGACTGGTAAGAGCTTATGTCTGGGAAGTCACCTCCTCCAACCAGGACTCACTCCACACTTCTCATGGTGAAAGGACGAGTTCCTCCTTCCTCCTTATACACTGTTTTGTAAGTACAGTATTTGATGTGGTATCTAGTTAGGAATTTGTTACTTGGTATAATTGCCTGTGATTTACGTGTTTGTTTAATTCATTATTGTGTGAAGACGATTTTTTTTTAAATCTACAGTTGGGTGATGATAACCAGTTCACCGGTGTCCACTGAGCTCCAGATTCTTGAATCCTGCCACTTCTGTTGTGAAGCAGGACTTATTTAGCAGAGGTCTCCGCCATTGTGCTATAAGGCGAGAATTCCCCAATTCCAGTGAGAACTGGTGACTGGAAGACCCACCAGGAGAGGTTCCGGTTTGCTGTTTGGCCGAAAGACTTGGCCCTGGATTGCTTCTCCATAATTGGTACAATCTCTTGGGATAACCTTCCTGTTCGTCAAGCACCTAGAAGTCCTTTGGCTGTGCGACTCTGCCCTCTGTTAGTGATTCTACAGAACATTTCCTATTATGCCATACTCCTATGTCTGGTGCTTGAAGTAGCTGGTACCTGGTATTTGATACCAACCGCTGTAATTCTAAATTTATGTGTGTATGCTTCTATGGGTGAGGCTTGACTGGGCTGGTTATGGGTTATGTAATATTTATTTATGGCTATGTTTTGATTATATAAACAAAATTATCCTTGTATTAAGGTATATAATATATAGTGGCTATAGAAGTTTAGACTCGCTATCTCTGAACTTCGATTGCCTGGAGGTTTTAGAACCTACTGCCATCTGGTCTTCATGGACAACCTCCCTTACACATATATATTACTTAAACTCCTAACGTACACTTCCTTCAGTCCTACACTATACTTTGCCCACTCCCACAAGACACTACACTTATTCCCACAATACACTTCACTCACTCCCATATAATATCTCCGCTCTCACTTTTGTCTTCCTACACCCATGATGTACTTTCCTTGTCACTATGTTGCACTTTCCTCGCCCTAAAGCTGCACCTCATTCACCCCTACATTGCATATAATTCGCTGCTACAATGCACTTTTCTCTTTGGTTATATCGTTCTCACTGTTTATCGATATATCGCATCTATACTATATAAAGACGGAAGCTGTTCTGAGTTATGTTTAAACATAAGTGAAATAATTACTGTTGCTTGTAGTGAATGAAGTGCATACCTGTAAAATAATAAAGCGCAAAAACTTACATATAAAGAAAAAATTGGTCCGTTGTACCCCTAACCTTGATTGTGTGTTCCTAAAACTGATTGATGCTCAACTCCTCTTCGCTCATGATTAAGATAACCTGAGTTTATTTTAATTTATTGTCTGAATATCAATACATAGATTTTTTTGCACTTCGTTATTTTATTATTAATTTGCTGATGATTACTGTGATAGCCGAAACGTTAGTAGATAAAGAAAATCAAGTATTAAGACATTCATCTTTGTCTCGGCCTTGGTATTACTGTGTATTGTATACAGTATATATTTAATAAGGAATAGATACATAACTTATAGATGCATAGAAAAACAGATTAATAAACATTGACTCAACGTAACCTCAATGTATTAGGTCAAGAGCAACAGTGTTTACGTAAGGTTGTGCTGATCTAAGGTCCTACTCGACAAGAGGGTGAGACTGGCTCTGATGCGCTCTATGCTAGGTGAGATAACACAGGTGCCTGTCCTCCCTTCGTACCTCCTCAATATCTTCCTCTTGATATCATTTTCTACGTCATTCTTGAATCGAACTAATATTTCTCCTGTTCTTGTGTTCTGAAAGAAAATTTAATCTTCCTCCGGTAATGTTCTTCATTTTTACTTCATCTCACTGCTCGAGGTATTATTATGTGTTATGTAATCTATTAAGTATTCCGTTTCTACTATTTCTTTTTTTTTGTCTAAACACTGGAAAAATAATTTCCCCGTAATTTCTTATGCCTGGTCGTTTACCAAGGTTTAACAAATACACGTTCTTTTGTCTTAGAAGCCTAAGGTAAACCGCTACATTTTCAAATATTTTACTACCTCATTATATTTAGATTTACTTTCATTTATTTGTTCCGTTAATGGAACGTCTTCGCTGTTTATAATCATTGCTTAGCTTCAACAGGGAGAGAGTTTTCTGTACCTTCTCCAACTCCACTGCTTCGAAGACCTTCACTTCCTCACAGTCGACTTCTACCAGCAAGTGCCACTGTCTTCTCCCACTCATAACCTAACTAACCCTAACTTAACCGAACCTAACCTTGCCACCATCGACGCTTCACACATTGTTTTCTCTTTTTCATGTTTTTGTCTTTCTCATTCCAGCTATGTTATGTCAACTCGGTTTTGCTTTTGCACGCCTTTATTATTATCTACCCTCTTTTCTCTTTTCTTTTATTCCCTCTACGTCTCTCTCCTTCGAGCTTCACTATGCTCTCTCTTCATACTGGTTGCTGGAATAAAAGAGCAGCTCCTCGTCCCTTGACTACATGACACATGCACAAAGCAGCTGTTTAACTTATGCAAGCGCTGAGCCAACACACAGAATTTTCAAATAAAAGAGTTCAGCGCCGCAGTTGCTCGCTCTTTTAGGTAAAAGTGGGGAATTTGCAGGTGGCCCCTGAAGGTATCTCTTAAGTCTGACGACCTAAATATTATGACTCCATCACTGGTGTTTCTTATTGGCTTCTGGTGGTGCAGGGAAAGACAAACTGGCCAGCAGTGACTACTGTCTCATGACTTCGTTCACAGCAAACACATTTTCTATGGAATATATCCATTATCTTTTTGAGTTCTAACAATGCTCATGAATCACATTTTAATAATGCAGAAATTTAAAAAAAGAAAAAGAAAAATGTTTGAAGATTGTATAATGACAGAAGGGGAGCAACAGTCCAGTGGATACATTACTTGCCTCTGTCTAAAAGAAATCGTCTTTTCGCACCCAGGGCATCCCCAGTCCACCCAAGTTTGACTGTGAGCAGTTATTGAGGTAAAGGCTGTCAGGTGCAGGGCTGGCTGGCCACACTGCCTCCTTAGGTAAAAAAGAAAAAGCTTAGTGTAGAGTGACGGTATCCGGACTGCACCTTACGGGCTGTGGTTCTTTAGCGGTTTAGATAAATTGGTGGTATTTATATTTATTGGAGATCATTTTCTTATTTATCTTCCATTGTTTCCCGGGCAACTAGTGGTCATCAACCATATGATAGTAGTTATCAACCATATGATAGTGGTCATCAACCATATGATAGTGGTCATCAACCTTGTGATAGTAGTCAGCAACCATGTGACAACCGTTATCGACTCGTGGATTGATTAGCAGCGTTATTGTCAAAGACTTTAGGGCCTTGAATTCGCACTGGATGTAGGTGTAAACTATTTTGAAATTACATTTTGTCGAAATGTTAACTGTAATAGCCACGGGAAATATGCCGAGAATCCAAAATACATAAACGACAAAATTATTTTTAATCCTAAAAGACAAGAGAATAGTTGTTTAGTTCAGTGTCGAGTGGCTTGTTTGTGCAGAAAGCGAAATTGAAGTTAGACACAGATCAGTCGCTTAGTGCGCTCAAGTGACAGAATTACTACAATTAATTTTGAAAATATCAAATCTAAATTCTATGATAATACACAAGGGAATTACGGACAGAGAGAGAGAGAGGGAGAGAGACTCTTAGTAAAGCCATCGGAGACTCCAAGGACATCCAAGTAATTATTTTAGTGTCTCGGCATAACGATTCAAAAGCATATTTCGGTCGCATACTGTACTCTCGTCCTTCACCTGAGAAACGCGAGGAAAACTTAGAATTGTGATTGTAAATCTTACCACAACTTGTAAGTGCATTTCCCCCAAAAAACACTTATTACAAAATCTGTAAGATTGATAAAAAAAATGGAGTGTGAGGAGAAGACGATATCTTCTCACAGTTTAGAGAACTTGATCCTATTTCTCGGTGAACGATCATTCCTATTTTCTCTTAGTCGAATAATCTCCTTAATATATCTTACAACAATATAATATACACAAAAATATTGAGTTGTGTATTATGCGTCTGTCAATTTGGAAGAATTAACTAAACTTTTGACCCTCATAGTTATCAAGGAGATCAACTCCCACTCAGCTCTCACATGGGCCAAGGTCTTTAACTCTTTATGCTACCATTTACTCAGGCGGTAAATGTGTTTAGCTACTCCTTGGACAAGTAACAGCTGTCCAAAGAACACCTCTCAGTCGTATGGGTGTAACGCCAAATTCAGCAGCGGACTGATAACGACTAAACATTTATTGCTATCTGCAGTGGAGGCAGCTCTAACTCTGTACACCAATGACTACTGTCTCATTTGTTGTCAAAGAACAGTTGATTATTCAGTGATGGAAAACGCGATTTTCATTTGTTTGTTGTGTGAGTGACTCGTACCTGTTAAATGTTCACAATTCTCGTTTTCTGGTCGCTGGAAATATAATTTATCCATAGAAGTTACTTTTGCCACTTTGTATAAGAGCCAAAGTTGATGGAAAAAGTTCTGGCCGTCCGCAACCTGTTTTGTGATGCTACGTTACCAGTCCAGTACTGCCTATTGCAGTTAACAATTAATCCCCTCTCTGTACTCCAGGAATATTAGGTATATCCTTTCTATTCTAAGTCTAACATCTGTCTACCGCCTTCTGTGACTCCTCCTACAGACCAGAAACTGTCCAATACGGCCTTGACACCTCCAATACCCGCACACGTCAGGCTCGTTCTACCAATTCTCCAAGTGTCTACTCCATCGCCCGGACCACTTTCCTGCCTCACTGGATCGTGGAGGCAGCCGCGCCCCTCACGTTCACATAAAAGAAACATTCAGTCCTGCTATCTCTAACAAAACCATCTGCCACCGACACGACTCAGGTCGTGCGCTTCACCAGTTTTCGTTGTTTTGTTTCATTCTAATTAAATCTAGACGGTTCAAAAATGTTTTCAGCACCAACTGACTGCCAACTTAGCGTCGTGTCACCTCCTACATGTGAACTCAATGGTTTTCCTTAGACCTTCACTACATAAACTCTTCTCCTTGGGACAAACTCCTCAATGATTTTCACTGTCAAAAGTTCTAAATATATAGACGTATTAATAACATAAATCCTGTATATATGTATTTGATAAATCATTGAGAATGGCCCCTCTAAGTTTTCTTAAACGAAATATAAAACAACATATTCAGATTATATTGACAATAAATCAACAAGTTTGTGAGTACTGTTTAGGCTTATTCTCAAGAAAAAGTTGGAAACATACTTGTAATTCTCTTTTGCACTAAATTTTACACCTTACCATCACAACATGCGTCATCCCTCGCGTGTGCCGATATCGTTATAATCTAAACCAATTTACCATAAATATTTATAACTTAACACGAAATCCAATATCTATCAATATCCCTAAGCAACCAATAGCTAATGTCAGTTAAACATTAAGATTAAGTAAAATTGTGAAACATTATCTAAGAGATGAAAATTCCGCGTTTACCGTAACCCAACCTATTGTATAGAAGAGGCAGGACAGTGTACAAACCTATCAATGTTGTGTAGCTATCATACTTACTTACCACTGACGAATACTTACAGCAATATATAGTAAACATAACGAAGGACTTATAGAATAAATATTGCTGTTGAATACTTAAAAGATTGTAATCCTTGATTAATTATGAAAAAATAAAAGCTGTCGAGTGCTTACATGACAACTAAAATGGCCATTATTTGAGCTCCTTTGACACAAAATAAACATTGTTGAATACCTGACACAAAAAATATTTACTTTTGAGTACTTATTATACAAAGAGGTCATTGTTGAGTAGTAATGCTGAGTTCTCCTGGCACGCACACTATGGATAGTGCTGAGTACGTATGGAACACACAATATGGCTAGTGTTGAGTACTTACGGTACACACAATATGTCTAGTGTTGAGTACTTACGGTACACACAATATGGCTAGTGTTGAGTACTTATGGTACACTCAATATGTCTAGTGTTGAGTACGTATGGAACACTCAATATGGCTACTGTTGAGTACTTACGGTACACACAATATGGCTAGTGTTGAGTACTTACGGTACACACAATAAGGCTTGTATTGAGTACTTACGGTACACACAATAAGGCTTGTATTGAGTACTTACGGTACACACAATAAGGCTTGTGTTGAGTACTTACGGTACACACAATATGTCTAGTGTTGAGTACTTATGGTACACACAATATGTCTAGTGTTGAGTACTTATGGTACACACAATATGGCTAGTGTTGAGTACTTATGGTATATACAATATAGCTACTGTTGAGTACTTATGGTACACACAATATTGCTAGTGTTGGGTACTTATGGTACACACAATATGGATACTGTTGAGTACTTACGGTACACACAATATGGCTAGTGTTGAGTACTTATGGTACACACAATATAGCTACTGTTGAGTACTTATGGTACACACAATATGGCTAGTGTTGAGTACTTCTGGTACACACAATATGTCTAGTGTTGAGTACTTATGGTACACACAATATGGCTAGTGTTGAGTACTTATGGTATATACAATATAGCTACTGTTGAGTACTTATGGTACACACAATATTGCTAGTGTTGGGTACTTATGGTACACACAATATGGCTACTGTTGAGTACTTACGGTACACACAATATGGCTACTGTTGAGTACTTACGGTACACACAATATGGCTAGTGTTGAGTACTTATGGTACACACAATATGGCTAGTGTTGAGTACTTCTAGTACACACAATATGGCTAGTGTTGATTACTTATGGTACACACAATATGGCGAGTGTTGAGTACTTATGGTACACACAATATGTCTACTGTTGAGTACTTATGGTACACACAAGATGACTAGTGTTGAGTACTTATGGTACACACAATATGGCTGTTGAGTACTTATGGTACACACAATATGGCTACTGTTGAGTACTTATGGTACACACAATATGGCTACTGTTGAGTACTTATGGTACATACAATATGGCTACTGTTGAGTACTTATGGTACACACAGTATGGCTACTGTTGAGTACTTATGGTACAAACAAGATGGCTACTGTTGAGTGCTTATGGTACACACAATATGGCTACTGTTGAGTACTTATGGTACACACAATATGGCTAGTGTTGGGTACTTATGGTACAAACAATATAGCTACTGTTGAGTACTTATGGTACACACAATATGGCTAGCGTTGAGTACTTATGGTACACACAATATGGCTACTGTTGAGTACTTATGGGACACACATTATGACTAGTGTTGAGTACTTATGGTACACACAATATGGCTACTGCTGAGTACTTATGGTACACACAATATGGCTACTGTTGAGTACTTATGGTACACACAATATGGCTACTGTTGAGTACTTATGGTACACACAATATGGCTACTGTTGAGTACTTATGGTACACACAATATGGCTACTGTTGAGTACTTATGGTACACACAATATGGCTACTGTTGAGTACTTATGGTACACACAATATGGCTACTGTTGAGTACTTATGGTACACACAATATGGCTACTGTTGAGTACTTATGGTACACACAATATGGCTACTGTTGAGTACTTATGGTACACACAATATGGCTACTGTTGAGTACTTATGGTGCACACAATATGGCTACTGTTGAGTACTTATGGTGCACACAATATGGCTAGTGTTGGGTACTTATGGTACACACAATATGGCTACTGTTGAGTACTTATGGTACACACAATATGGCTAGTGTTGAGTACTTATCGTACACAAATCCAGTGCTCCAGACCACCACTCAAGCCAGCCACAACAAACGCATTTCCGATAATCGGACAGAATTGGGAGTATAGATTAGTCTTATATTTACGGGTACGATCGTGATTGTGCCGGTGAATTAGGTAGAGATGGGTTTTTCATCTGAGTGGATATAGTAAAGGGACTTGTATGTGTGAACGTAATGGGTATTCTATTAGGTGAAAGAATAGCGTTCGAATATGGTGTTTGAATGAGTGATGAAATGGATGTTGTTCGTATTGTAGTTGAATAGGTGTCCGAATAATGCTACGCTGGTTCAAATAGTTTTTTAATTGTTTGAGAAAAGTATTTGAATTTTTTTTTATCCTTCTGAGTTATTTATTTACCTCACAAATCGAGAATCAACCTTGGACTTCACTGCGTGTGAACAGGGATCGCTACCACCCCGCCACAAGGACAACAAAGGCAAGCCTAGGCTTTGTTTTATTTCACACAAACCCAGTTCATTCTTCTTTTTTAAGCAACGTGAACTTCCACTGGGGATTGCCCGTGCCAACTATTTGGTCGTAGTAGCATTTAACAGAGTCCAGTTAGGAAACAGGACGCTTTTGTTGTCCTTGTGGCACGGTGATAGCGTTCCCTGTTCACATGCAGAGGTCCACTGTTCGATTCTAGACTGGTGAGGTATTGTTTGTATATGGAAGTCCGCGTGCTATATGGAGTGATGATATACTGTATATATATATATATATATATATATATATATATATATATATATATATATATATATATATATATATATATATATATATATATATATATATATATATATATATATATATATATTGAGTATGTGTTGATGCTCCTTTCCTTACATAATTTATATGCACTGTATATATTGAAACTAAAAGTATAGTTCTTTGAATTTCTTCCAGCGATAGAATACTTTATCATTTACCTTAAACTTATATCAGACTCCAAATATTTGGAGAGAAATTGTATGTTCTCTGTTTCTTTCATTTTTTGCAGTAATTGTTATTTATATAATCTCATTAACTTATTTTTATTTGATTATTTTCTCAATTTTAGCCATTGTTCCTTTTGTATCGACAATCAGTGCTTAATATCCATTACCACTGTCAACTGACCCAAAAAAATGTTTTGGAATTTTGAGCAAAAAAAATTAAAATATTTTAATAAACCTTTTATATTTAACCCTTTGGGTCCTGAAGGGTTAAAACATCGTCGTCAAAGGGTTAAATCATTTTCTTCATAAAGTTCAAACATCGTCGTTAAAGGATTAAATTATCGTCATCAAAGGATTAAAACATCGTTAAAGTGTTAAACCACCGTTGTCAAACGGTTAAAACATCATCGTCAAAGAGTTAAATCATCGCCATCAAAGGGTTAAAACGCCGTCGATAAAGGGCTAAATCATCTCCATCAAGGGGTTAAAACGCCGTCGTTAAAGGGCTAAATCATAGTCATCAAACGGTTAAGGAAATATCAGAAAGGAATGTCTTGAAATTTTACCTCAGACCTTGACGATCAGAAAATAAGAAATTAAAATACATTTAATGATTGCAACAATTCTTAATATGAACACATCTTAAATCATTAACTACAACCTTACCAAACACAAACAACAACAAATATATAACTTGCTTTCAATCAAAACTGGAAAACAAAATAGATCTGAAAAATGAACCAAGAAAATATAACAGAAATGTCTAAGATGTTAACAAAACCAATGCATTTAACTTTTGTGGGGGAAGCAGCTTGTTGTAGCAGCCCACAAATTTTTCTTTCTCTTGTCTCTCTCCCTCTTAAAGTCTGGCGAAAAATGACCTTAATTACTTGATGTCGTTACGTATGACAAAGTTTAAATTAAATATCTCACGAGAAGCTGGCTGGTAGGCTGATAGTCTGGCTGGCTGGCTGATTTACTGCTCTCTGGCAACAAGGCAGCTGATTAGCTGGCTGCTTCAAAGGTTACTGGTGTTCTGGTTGACTACTGATTACTGGCTGCTGGCTGGTCCAAACTCAACGGGTTAGGAAAACAATGAGATAAAAAACATATATATATAAAGTGTAACTTGGATAGTTTGAACGTCGTAACCTGGACCACTCTGTTTGTCTCACCTGTACGGTCACTGTCTTGTTTACCATTTTACGCGTGATTACCTTTTGGTGGTGAGTTATATAATGCTGTAGTAGTAGTAGTGATATTCAGGGTTCCATTGGGGTCATAATTATACAAATATTGCAGAAAAACTAGGAATCGGTGAGTATTCTGGACAAGGTGAATATGCTGAGAAATTACTGCAGGAATGCGGTCTGCAGATAAATCTTTTCTATGGCACTATAATAATGATAAAAAACTATTTGGTGAAGAGGGCAATTATTCCTTTTCTTTGAAAAATATTCAAATGAGAACACATAAGCCCAAAGAAGCGACAGAAACAATATTCCATAAGTGCATTACATCGCACATGTGGTTGAGCCTTTGAACTGTACACTACAATTGTTTCATTTTAAATTATGATATAAATTGCAACATTGCCCTGTACATATCCACTAAAAATAATACTAAGCCATACTCCAACATCACAAAGCTAAATAGTAGGCTATGTAAAAAATAAATACAAGGAGCATCATCTGTTTCCCCCTCATTTTCTTAAACCAGTCCCTTAATATCCCCTTAGACTTAGATCCTAAACCCTCCCCTCCCACCTTAGCTGTAGTCGTCAGGTCGAGACAGGTCTATACAAATCCTGAAATCCATCGGAGAATTAAAAAGAAAATACGTCTTGTTAAAACCATGATACCTTGACCTAGCTCGCCGGGTCTCCAAAACATGAATATTCATGTTGCAAAAAGTACAAAACAAAGCACTGAGATTTGTCGCAGACATAAAGTACCAATACAGAACACGCTAATATGCCTCATTTCACGTCCAGGAGAGAGACCACCAATGAAAGCTATACAGTTCAAACACTTGTCTCTCCCTCAACTCTCACTTTGTATTACTTTCCTCCTCCCCCTCTCACATCCTCAATTATTGCTTCAGATCAGATGCGAACTCAAGCTGGAATATTGATGTGTTGGAAAAAATTAAATAGGACTGCCAGTAATACCACATTTTCAAGGTTTGTATCATGACATATCATGTCAAAAACACCAAAAGTTGTAGACTCACTCCCCATAGCTTCATAGCTAGACACGTCACCAGGAGAAGACATGCCCATCAAGTGTCAGCAAATGGCTTGTATAACCTATTATGTGAAACACATATGATGTTCATGATGATGATGATGATGATGATGATGATGATCTTTTCTCTGCATGGGTGGAAAAGGGAATGATAAACAGTGCACGGTTCCAGAACTAGTCACTCACACTGCAGCTACAGCTTCGGATTCTGACATATATCCAGGGGGCGGATCCAGGGAGGTCCTGGGGATGCAGACCCCCATTTTCATCAGAAAATCCCTATACTTTTTCTTTGATGCAATGTCGTACTCAAGCGTTTTTTGTTTGTTTTTTAAGTAAAAGAGTAATTATTATTGACCTCAGAATATCTCCAAATATCAAGTGCACATGGCTTCAAAATGGCCTCGAAATGACCATGATATTGGTCAGTTAAAAAAACCCAGCTGGGCTAGCTCGCTCTGCTCGCTATGTTCTCCCACCTACAACTTCGTGCCCCCCCCCCCCCCCACATTTTGATATTTCTGGATCCGCCCCTGATATCTAGTCAGTCAGATCAGGGAACTTCCACCTGTGTGTGGAGTCATTAACAAAACTGGTACGATGGTTCTCAGTGCTGGTACATATCAGTGATATGTCTCGATTACAGAATAACCATCCTCATACTTACATGAACGATTTTGTGGAATATCAAATTCTAACGAAATATTCAGCTTTTGCAGCAGATCAGGCTCATAAACAGAGCTCGTTTCCTCTTTGAAATTCAAGAAGAACTAATAGCACACACAGTACAAGGGACGCCACATCATGACCAAACAGAACCAGTGTAAATTATATACAGTACAGCCTTGAGGTTATCTCTGCAATTGATGCCATCGAGGAAATGAGAAAAATAATTATATGAGTGTTGATATGTTAGTGTTTGACACAGTAAAGACCATGTACCCAGTATCTAATCAAGCTAGTAATAATTAATATAGGCATATTATTGTATATACAGTATGTGGTGATCTATTGGTTATTACAAACATTGATATTGAAAGAGTTTATTTAGCCAGAAAAATGCAGAGTCGATACTAATAACAATATTGACATGGCTGAGCCAACAGAGAGCCTGAGCTCTATTATTGGGTCTCATATATACTGTACATTTATCTCAAGGAAGTATTATGTAACATGTAGTATCATCTGGAATGGTGGACGTAACATGATTTTAGTACATAAGAACATAAGAATGGAGGAAACTGCAGCGGGCCTATTGGCCCATACTGGGCAGTCCCATTTACACCCAACCGCGCTCTCTCCCCTTATCCATCCAACCTATGTTTGAAGCTATCTAATCGTATTAGAGTTAATGATGATGTTTGGTAACCTGTTCCACTCATCTACTACTCTATTTCCAAACCAATGTTTACCTATTTCGCGCCTAAATCAAAATTTGTCTAATTTAAAACCATTGTTACGAATTCGCTTCTGGTTGGATAGTTTCAGTGTCTCTGTTATATCCCTGACTTCCATTTATACACCTCAATCAGATCGCCCCTCACTCTCCGTCTCTCGAGGAAGTGCAGATTAAGATGTTTTAACCTGTCTTTGTACTCAAGGTTCCTATTGCCCGGGATTAGTCTTGTCAATCTCCTCTGAATTCTTTCTAGGCATTCTATATCCATTCTGTAGTACGACCAGAAATGAACTGCGAAATCCAAGTGAGGTCTCACAAGCGGAAGATATAGTTTAAGTATGTTTGTTGGATGGAATATTGAGGAACAATCTGAACAAATTGAACAGAAAACGAATGAATAATTGAACAAAAAAAATAATAAATTGTCGAAAAATTTCAAAATATTCAGAACTCGGTTAGTTTGTATTTTCAGTAATTCGGTGGACCACAAACACTATACCCTCAATGATTTGACAAAAAGAGACTCTGGGTCACTCGAATTACTGAAAGTACGAATTAACTGAGTTCCGAATATTTTGACATTACTGTACTGTATATTGTTATATTTTATCTTCAAGTACAGTTTGTCACAATATATATACTGTATTGTATATTGGTATATTTTTATTACCCACACTACAGAGTAACTCAGGTAACAAGACTACTGTATAACTCAGGTAACAAGACTACTGTATAACCCAAGTAACAAGACTACTGTATAACCCAGCTAACAAGACTACTGTATAACCCAGCTAAGAAGACTCCTGTATAACCCAGGTAACAAGAATACTGTATAACCCAGCTGAGAAGACCGCCTACCTGCACCACCCACTACTCCACAACGACACCATCTCACGACCGTAAGGTTTATAACGCATTAGTCTGTTCTCCCTACTGGCGGTGTGAGTGACCCACATCACAGCTGGAGAGCAACTATTGTGCGATATTCCAAACGTGGTTTGAGCTCTTTTGCCTATTCTCCTATTTTTCTTTTGTTTTTTTAGTTCTGGCCGAAGGACCTGCACCCTAAAAAAGTGTATTCGTCCCGAAGTCCC
>NW_024756350.1:0-15249 GCF_018991925.1 Homarus americanus
AGTGTAATCCCAAAGGCCTACTCCTCCTCAGCTAGTGTGCTACACACAACCTCACTATCACCAATACGTTGTTCAGGCAGGCTCACAAGTTCAAAGGTTCGTGGCAACACCCACGACCCAAACACTGGCATCTCATTGACTACATCATTGTCAGAGAAAGAGATCGCAGAGAAGTCCTCATCATCCATGACATGCATGGCTTACACCACTGCGACACTGATCATCGCCCCGTCAAAACCAAGCTTTCACTTCACGTCATCCCAAAACGGCGAAGGCAGCAAGCCTCTAGAAGAGGTTTTAACACTAAGCGTCTGGAGAATCCAGCGGTAGCACATGCTTTCAAAGAGCAGCTCTAACATGGGCTGATAAACAACCCGACAACAAAAAACCAAATCCCAGTGATGAAAATGAACCGGCAATCAATGTACTCGTCGATGATAAAGGTGTTGCTTTAACTACAGAACAACTCCCACTAAAACATTTTATGGGCCAATCACTTGCGGCGCAGACCACCTCCGCTCATCAGATGGTGTAACTCCACAATTAAAGACGATGAAGGCTTCCTTCAGCGCTGGAAAGAGCACTACCATTCACTGCTCAACCGAAACACTGATGTGGATATCCTAACCACCCAACAGGTGCTTCAGCACCCAGAGCTGACCTACCTCAGCGATCCTCCATCTCTGGATGAGGTAGCTATTGCCACCAAACAGATTAAAAATAACAAAGCCTCAGGGCCTGATGGCATCCCAGCCGAGGTGTATAGAGCAGGAGGACCTCTGCTTACCAGCCGTCTCTACTCTCTTCTGGAGAATATATGGGAAAAGAAGGAAATATCAAGGTCTAAAAGACTTCCTCCATCGTCAATATTTATAAGAACAAGGGAGACCGGTCAGCCTGTGGCAGCTACTGTCCATAGCTGGCAAGATTATCGCCCGAGTCCTCCTTAACAGACTTCTTCCTGAAGCAGAAAACTTCCTCCCAGAATCTCAATCTGGCTTTAGACCATCATGTAGTACCACTCACATGACCTTTGCTGCCCGTCAGATACAAAAAAGTGCAGAGATCAGCGTCGTGATCGGTACATGGCTTTCATTGACCTAACGAAGGCATTCGACTCGGTCAACAGAAAAGCCCTCTGGTGGACCCTCAGTTGTTTTGGCTGACCACCAATTCATCGCCATTTTGAGGCAACTCCACGATGGCATGAACGGCAGTGTCCTGCACAAAGGCACCCAGTCTGAGTTCTTCCCTATTGAAATGGGGGTTAAACAAGGGTGTGTACTGACACCAACTCTCTCTTCCATTTTCTTGGGTGCTTTCCTTACTCGTGGCAGCGCAAATTTAGCCGTCGGATGGACATCCGGTACCGGATGAAAAAATTTTCAACATTAGACGACTCCAGGCAGGAATAAATTTGTCGGCAGAGTCCATTACTGAACTTCAGTATGCAGATGACCTCACCCTTGTCGCTCACACTGAACGCGACCTACAGTAGATCCTGAACACCTACACAGATGCGTATGCACACTTCGGTCTTGAGATGAATGTACGAATGACTCAGATTCTCGTTCAGCCTGCCCCTGGTTCAGCCACACCTCCACCATCCATTCAGCTTAACGGTACTACCATCACTAATGTTACCCACTTTCGTATCTCGGCTCCCACTTGTCCACCACCGTGGACATCGATGAAGAGATTCAGCATCGGATCAGATGTGCATCTCAAGCCTTTGGCAGACTCCGAAACTGTGTTTTCAGCTGTAGGGAGCTGAAATTATCTACAGTTACACGTATATCAAGCAGTGGTCTTCCACACCCTACTATATGGCAGCAAGATATGGGTCACATACAGGAGGCACATTCTATCCTCCGAGTTCGCTGGGAAGACAAGAGAACAAATGCCAGTATTCTCGCAGACACCAACTGTAGCAGCATCGAGGCTACCATTATCCATGAAGAACTACGCTGGACTGGCTATGTTACCCGCATGTAAGACAGTAGACTGCCAAAGCAGCGACTTAACAGTCACCTAACGAATAGTAAATGTAATGCTGGCGGGCAACTGAAAATATATAAGGATAGTCTTAAGACAAACCTGAAAAGTGTCAAATCGACCCCCTCACCTGGAAGTCGATCACTCCACACCGTAACGGTAGGTGGAGCACCACACAAGAAGGTGTCGATACTTTCGAGTTAGCCCGACTGTATAACGAGGCAGACAAGCGCCAACGCCGGAAAGACGCTGCCGCCTCCCCTCCCGCACTAGATGTAGCCACCCACATGCCCAACTTCTGTGATCGACCCTGCCAGTCCCGTATCGGCCTCTTGAGTCACCTCAGAACTCACCAACCTAAGTGATATCCTTATTAACTTATCAACTCATATCATTATAGCAATGCTATAATGATATGATATAATATAGCATAGCTGGATGATCGTCATACTCGATTCCGAGTGACAGCAACATAGTAGTAGTAGTAGTAGTAGTAGTAGTAGTAGTAGTAGCGCGCGCGCGTGTGTGTGTGTGTGTGTGTGTGTGTGTGCGTGTAAACATATCCACAGCGTGAAAGGTATAAAAGCTACTCAGGATGAACACCTCCACATCCTCCCTTAAACATGCGCAAGGCAGATGCTGCCTCAAAGATTGCCAGACGTACTTGTTTGCCATCCCAACATTGCCTCTTGTTCAGTGGGCTGTGAGCTTTGCCTTCTCTCTGCCTTTGATGATTATACAATAACAGGAAAAAAGTAGAAATTCCGCTATATCATTGAATAAATTATTAAAAATGCAGGAATCGAAGTAAGTAAGTAAGTAAGTAAGTAGGAAGTAAGTAAGTAGGAAGTAAGTAAGTAGGAAGGAAGTAAGTAGGAAGTAAGTAAGTAAGTAGGAAGTAAGTAGAAGTAAGTAAGTAAGTAAGTAGGAAGTAAGTAAGTAGGAAGTAAGTAAGTAGGAAGCAAGTAAGTAGGAAGGAAGTAAGTAAGTAAGTAGGAAGTAAGTAGAAGTAAGTAAGTAAGTAAGTAAGTAGGAAGTAAGTAAGTAAGTAAGTAAGTAAGTAAGTGTGTGTGTATAATGATGATGATGATGATGATAATGATAATGATGATGATGATGATGATTGATGATGATGATATGATGATGATGATGATGATGATGATGATGATGATGATGATGGTAATAATAATTAACGGTTTATTGAAAGAGCATGGCAGCCGGAAGGGTGAAAATATACAGTTGCATAACTGGGGAATGGGTCTCTTGATTTACAAATAATATACAAGTAACATAAGTGATACAAATATGATATACAGGGCATTTCAACATAGGGACAGTGCAAAATGATAAGATTGACTTGGAGTGAATAAACTGGTTGATTACAAGTCTTTGGTAATTTTTACAAAGGTTGGGAATGGGCTGGTTTTTTTTGCGATCAGTACGTGCTCGTATGGACTGGATGCGGTTGTGGTGTCGAACAGCAATTCTCGGACGAGGGATCTCGGGTGGTAGTAGGAGCCAGTGTCGAGGACGGTGCAGAAGCTTCTCACCAAATTTGCAGTTGAGGTCGTGGTGATGGTCAGAAAGAGCCGAGAGGGTCAGTGTTTGAGCGCTTCTTGATATGTGGAGTAGGAAGGAGAGAGAATAATCTTGCATGCCCTCTTTTGCACTTTTTCTAGGTGATTACGTTGTGTGGCATTTATGGAGGAAGACCAGGTAGAGGAGGCATAGGTGAGCTTGAGAAGTATGAATGTTGAGTAAACACTGAGGAGGTCGGGCGCAGGAACTCCCGAGGGACTTGAGTCGGCGGAGGAGGTAGAGACGGAAACTGGAGGATTTGACAGCTTCACTGACGTGTATTTTCCAATTTAGTTTGTTGTCTATGGTGACGCCGAGGAGCTGAGTGGAGTTTACAACATGGAGTCAGAGGAGAGGTTGATGTGCATAACCATGGTCTTGGTATGGTTGATGGTGACGTGGTTGTTGATGGCCCAATTTTGGGGACTGTTCAATAAATTCTGGAGGGCGGTGTAGTCGGGAGCCGAGTTGTTGACACTGATCCCAATGGTGGAGTCATCGACATATTTCCAGCGAGCAGGGGTTTCTCTTACGGCATCATTGATAAGCATAAGGAAGCATAGCGGTCCCATCTTGATGCCTTGGGGGACACCACAGGTGAGTGACTGAAAAGTGGAGACAGCCCCTCGGAAGCGTACGGCTTGGCGTCGGTCACTAAGGAAGTCTGTAGGCCATGGTATAAGACTTCTTCAAAACCCGAGGTCGATAGCTTTGTTGATGATTGAATTGTGGTCGACTCGGTCAGATGCTTTGGTGAAGTCAATGAAGGCGACAGCTACAGACGTTTTTCGTTTTTCCAGATGGCGGTATATGTAGTCGAGAAAGCTGACAAGACAGTGAGTGGTGGAGGAAGTTTTCATATTACCAAATTGCTGAGGATCTATGGCGCCTGCAATATCAGCATAAGCCCAGTCAAACACGAAACGTTCACAGATTAAGCTGGGTATTTGGGGTGATGTCAATGGGTCGTAGCTCATTTGAGGATTGTGGACTGGTTGACTTGGGCACTGGTGACACAGATGAAGTCTTCCAATCAGCTGGGCATCTTGCTTGGCTGAGGGAAGCATTGATGATGGAGCAGAGGGGTTTAGCTAGTTCCGGGAGAATTCCTTGTAGAGTTTCATTGGTAAGTCAATGGGGTTGGTGGAGCTCTTTAACTTCAGTTTGTCCAGACGTTTTGCTACTTCAAATTCTTCTACTAAGTCAGTGGGAAAGGGGGCTGGCAGGTAAGCAGGAAGACTGGTTGTGTCAAGCCGAGGGAGCGTCTAGCATATAGTTGCGAAATGGTTGTTTGATTGCTCAGCAGCGTCAACATTAGTGAGATGGCTAAGGAAGGGGAGGGGGTGTGTCTTATTATTTAGTCCACAGAGTTCTTTAAGCTTACAATACCACTGACTGATGTTGGTCTGCTTCAGGTGTTGCAACTTGGTTGAGTAGTAAGACTGCAGTGCGTTTTTCGCGGATGACTTGGTTGCAAAGGGACCTGTAGCGGTTGTGGTCATTGAGTAAAAGGCGCTGTCTCTCTGTTGCATAAGTCTTTTGATCCGAGGTGTGATCCAGGGCAAGTCATCTGGGTGTGATCAGACGGACTTCTCGAAGAAGTGGTGGTGTTGATATAATTTATCCATTTGGTGTCCACGTCATCCACACTAAATACTTCAGTCCAGGGATGGTGAATTATCCGCTACCCGAAGAGATGCACTGCAGTCAGTAATCGGCCTGTCGGTCTTCATGTAGGGTCTCTGTACTTGGCTGGTAGTGGGAGCTGGAGACCAGAACACTGATAGGTGTGTGCTACATCCGATAGGAGGCATTGATTTCAGGTGGTTGGTACTGGTCTGCTAAGTCAGTTAAGATAAGGTCAAGGACATTTTGACCGTGTGTGGGGAAGTTCACAACTTGTGATAGTGACAGCTGGTCCTGGATGTCAGTGGTGTCAATTTCGTTATAATCCCCGCATAATACTAACTTGGCACATGGGTCCCTAACTCTGAGGTGGGTTGACGTGGTAATGAGGTGATTGATAAGAGTGTATCTGGTGGGTGAGCGAGGCGGATGGTATGACACGCAGGTTATGATATGCAGTGTGGCGTGGGTGGGCCCGTGGCACGACCCGTACCCATAATGCCTACACATTTGCTGGGACTTGAACATCCAGGCGTGACGGGCCTAGGTCATCTTGACAGAAGAGGGCAACGCCCCCTCCACGTCTATGTGAACGAAGGTGATGAAAGAGTTGCTATCCCTCAATGTGGCAGGTTTACCAAGCTTCACATATGGCAACGACGTTGGCAGCGACTGATCGGACTGTAGTTGTCAGTTCGTCAAATTTATTAGCTAAGGAATTGACGTTGGAGAGTAGTAGAGACTTAGATCATACTATTTTCGTGGAACTTCAGTGTAATGGTACGGTCTGTCAGGGATGGGTTTCTCTGGTTTCCTAGCGGAGGTTATGGTCCTAATGGGCTTTTTGTTTATGACGCCCCTGTCTACGACTGCGCGCATGGAATATGTTCAGTGACTGAGTCGCGCGATAACTCTGCCATCAGGATAACAGTGTGTGTGTGTGTGTGTGTGTGTGTCTTAAGTGCTCGCTAAACATTTTTGACTATTTTAGTTACCATCACCGCGCTAATTTGTACCAATATATATATATATATTACGTGCAAATTCCACTTTGCTGGGTTAAAAAATGCCTGCGATATCTTCCGGACGAACAAAAAAGAAACCAAACCGAACAACCACTGGGGACGGAGTGGGTGAACACTTACACAAGAGCACCATCAATGACGGGTTTTATCCCGATTCAACATGAACCCGACCTTTTGAATGGTTTATGACAAGTTTAAAACACAATTTTAAATCAAGGAGCTTCAATGGTAAGCGGCACCGCTCATAACACCTAAGTGAACTCAAAATGTGTCAAGTTATATTCCCATAAAATGTGAAAAGACATTATGAAAAGAAGGGTGAGCTACTAAACGGCTATAAAGTACCTGGCTAATAGACGCATCTTACTACTCCTTACAGAACTAGATGTTTACAGCTATGGACGGTACCTGTCTCCTGCCAGGCGACAAAAGCATTAATACACGTCTAACCTTCACATATAGCAGCTAAAGGATTTTTTAATATCTCTTCATACTTCCTTTATTTCTCTGCTCTATCATAAAATGGCACATAATTCCTAATAGAAACGCGAGGTTTTCTGGTCGGATATCAGAGCTACTTTAGTAGTGAGACTTGTCAGTTTCAAATGAATTCTTTAGATAACAAGCGTTCACCACTACCATGAGTATTACTATTACTTTACTGACGATCTATTTCTTTAAAGGTAGAGAAAATCCATAAGTCAAGACAATAATATGACAGCTTTCAATGAACTATTACCGACCGCTGTATCAACTCGCAACTTTACTCCACCCACCCTCACCTACAACCTCAACCTTATACACTCACAAGAACCTCACCCTTACACCCTCGCCACACCTACCTATAAACCCACATCACCGAGATCCATTCACACCCTCCCCATACATACTGTGGTGTAATGGTCAGCAAGCTCGCCTCTCAAGTGAGTGGAGCTGTGTTCCATCAGTAATTGGAAACCTGGAATAATGGTAAGCCATTGCAGTTGGCGAGTTACACGGTCTTCTTAAATTATTCCTAGACACTGGGTCATACCGCTCGTTAACTCGGGGTGTGGATGTTGTGTTGGCGACAGAATCTACACCCTACACAAATACACCCCTAAGGTGACTAAAACACCCCAAAGGTGACAAATACACCCCTTAGGTGACAAATACACCCCTAAGGTGACAAATACACCCCTTAGGTGACAAATACACCCCTAAGGTGACTAAAACACCCCAAAGGTGACAAATACACCCCTTAGGTGACAAATACACCCCTTAGGTGACAAATACACCCCTTAGGTGACAAATACACCCCTAAGGTGACAAATACACCCCTAAGGTGACAAATACACCCCTAAAGTAACGAATACACCCCTAAGGTGACAAATACACCCCTTAGGTGACAAATACACCCCTAAGGTGACAAATACACCCCTAGATGACAAATACACCCCTAAGGTGACAAATACACCCCTAAAAGTAACAAATACACCCTAAGGTGACAAAATACACCCCTTAGGTGACAATTACACCCCTTAATTTGACAAATACACTTATGGGTGACAAATACACCTCCTAGGTGACAAATACACCCCTAAAGTGTAAAATACACCCCTAAGGTGACAAAAATACACCCCTTTCAGGTGACAAATACACCCCTTAGGTGACATACACTCATCAGGTGAAACAAATACACCCCTAAGGTACATACCTCATGGTGACAAATACACCCCTAAGGTGACACATACCACCCCTTGGGTGACAAATACACCCCTAAGGTGACACATACACCCTTAGGTGACAAATACACCCCTAAGGTGACATACACCCCTTAGGTGACAAATACACCCTAAGGTGACACATACACTCATAGGTGACAAATACACCCCTAAGGTGACACATACACTCCTTAGGTGACAAATACACCCCTAAGGTGACACATACACCCCTTGGTGACAAATGCACCCTAGGTGACACATACACTCATGGTGACAAATACACCCTAGGTGACACATACACCCCTAAGGTGACAAATACACCCTTAGGTGACAAATACTTGTGGTGACACATACACTCCTTAGATGAGCAAATACACCCCTAGGTGGCACATACACCCTAAAGTAACAAATACACCCCTTGGTGACAAATACACCTCCTAGGGTGACAAACACACCCCTAAAGTAACAAATACACCCTTGGGTGACAAATACACCTCTAAGGTGACAAATACACCCCTAAGGTGACAAATACACTTATGGGTGACAAATACACCTTACAGGTATTTTATACACCTCCTAAAGACAAATACCCCTAAAATTAACAAATACACCCCTGGTGACAAATACACCCCTTAGGTGACAAATACACCCCTAAGGTGACAAATACACCCCTAAAGTAACAAATACACCCCTAAGGTGACAAATACACCCCTTAGGTGACAAATACACCCCTTAGGTGACAAATGCACCCCTTAGGTGACAAATACACCCCTTAGGTGACAAATACACCCCTTAGGTGACAAATACACCCCTAAGGTGACAAATACACCCCTAAGGTGACAAATACACCCCTAAAGTAACAAATACACCCCTAAGGTGACAAATACACCCCTAAAATGTAAATACACCCCTAAGGTGACAAATACACCCCTAAGGTGACGAAAACACCCCAAAGGTGACAAATACACCCCTGAGGTGACAAATACACCCCTTAGGTGACAAATACACCCCTAAGGTGACAAATACACCCCTTAGGTGGCAAATACACCCCTTAGGTGACAAATACACCCCTTAGGTGGCAAATACACCCCTTAGGTGACAAATACACCCCTAAGGTGACAAATACACCCCTAAGGTGACAAATACACCCCTAAAGTAACAAATACACCCCTAAAGTGACAAATACACCCCTTAGGTGACAAATACACCCCTTAGGTGACAAATACACCCCTAAAGTAACAAATACATCCCCTAAGGTGACACATACACCCTTAGGTGACAAATACCCCTAATTGACACATGCACCCCTAATTGTTACATACACCCCTAAGGCACATACACTCCCTAGGTGACACATACACCCTAAGGTGACACATATACACCCCTAGGTGACATACACCCCTAATTTGACACATACACCCCTTAGGTGACACATACACCCCTAAGGTGACACATACACACACCCCTAGGTGACACATACACCCCTAGGTGACACATACACCCCTAAGTAACAAATACACCCTAAGGTGACACATACACTCCTTAGGTGACAAATACACCCTAAGGTGACCCTATGGCCGGCCATTCCCGAGCACGAGGGGTAACCATTACATACACCTTTCCCACATACAAACGCTCTTACATCTACCTACACACACGCACGCACATAAATATTATTGCTACCATTTACACATTGCTATGTTATGCCTTTCAAATGTTCAAATAAATCAAATAAATTATCAAATTTATAAGTCAGGCTGGAGAATTAATGCTGCTGAATAATGTAGTTAAACGTATATCATATGGCCCTCACAACCCCAGCCTTTCCCTATCTCCCAGTACCCCACTTGCCACCCTCCCAAAATCTCCCCTTTGGGCATGTGTCATTACTTCCTTGATTAGCCGGCAACGGGCATATTCTCCACTCTGGAAATAGTTTGTACTGAAAATTAATTTAAATCCTATGAATTTATCTTCAGTTTGTGCATGGTATCATATCATCAATGAACAAAAAGAGAATTGTCAACTATACGTAATTACATAAAATGGTTCAAATGAGAATACAAAAAAAATTAACGAGTGATTCTGACATATAAAGAGCAATGAGGATATATCCTTCAAAAACATCGTGGGCCAAGTTTAGAAGTGAAGACACGGGTATACTTAGTAGAGTCGCCCATACTAAACAAATGATATGTGTCAGAGAATAACGAATACTTTCACATCGATACAAAAGTTAGTGGGATTGTGAAGGACAGTGAAAGTTCTAGAAATCAAGACCAGCAAGGACTAGAAAGATTTAATTTTAATAGAGTGGATGAAGGGACGATTGTTTAGGAACGTAGAAGATATTATTTGTCTTCGATGATGCTGTGTCTCGTTAGTTCCGTTTTATTTCATGTTCCTGAGAACTAAATTGTTGTTGTGTGTTTTTGATGTCCTGCACCAATGACTGTCAGACTTTTTTTCTAAACTTCTCGCAAAAACTTTGAAGTCATATCTCATAAATTACGAAATTTATTGAAAAATGCTTGCACAGCAGCATTTATTCGATTAATACCTGTAATATACTGGACCAACATCTATAATACAATGGATCAACATTCAAACCCACATAAACATTTTGAGAATCCCTTTACGGAAGATTCAAGGACTTGGTCAGTTGAGTGATAATAAAATAATCAATCCATGGACATCACTCGTTATTTTTCTCAAATTTATTCTCTGTTACAAGCGTCTCAATAAAATATTTATTTTTTTGTTTCTAGAGAGACAGACTCTTACAAAATATCACTTGAACTAATGTGAGTACTTCTACCACAAGATAATTAGCGAAAAGGCTGGACAATTTTCATGTGGACCGGTGGTGTAAATGCCCTCTATGCTAGCAGGAGGTCCACCTAACTGGTCGTAGTCACAGAAGGAGCTACCAAAGTTTAATGGTATGGATTGTTATCGTGTCGTTAGTCGGCATTACCACAAGAGTCCGAGATTATACCTTGTTTTATGGACTGTCTCCCCAGGCCACAGTGGTATCAGGCGGTGGTGGGTCTTTAGTGCCACGCTTCTGACTTTGACTATCACTGTGTTGTCTCCTCAGCTCTCCTATCACAGCAGGGGAGGTAACGGGGGAGACGCAGTAGGAAGGGGAGGTAACGGGGGAGACACAGTAGGAAGGGGAGGTAACGGGGGAGACACAGTAGGAAGGGGAGGTAACGGGGGAGACGCAGTTGGAGGGGGAGATAACGGGGAAGACGGAGTAGGAGGGGGAAGTGAAGGGCAGGACGTGACTATACACAAATAGGAGGGTGAAGATACTTATAAAACTCTGCTGAGTGGTGAAGAGGGTTATGACTGCTCTGTGTGTGTGTGTGTGTGTGTGTGTGTAGGGGGGGGGGTAAATATGAGCTATCTAATGTTAGCTAAACGGGCCCATCTTATCAATACATCTGCTGAATTATAAAATATGTTCAGTGACGCGTAGGTGAGCGTTAAGTCATACATGATTGTTTCTATTCTACGGCAAGAAAAATACTTGAACTACACACACACACAAATAAGAGATACTATGGTTGTATAATTAGGCAAAGTAGAGGTCAGGAGAGCCAGGGGTAAGGCAGAGACTGGGATGGATGAATGAAATTAAAAACTGGGTCCCCAGAGATACAAAACCTTGGGGGATTGGTAAGAACAGCCCGAGAACGTTTAGAGTGGAGGACTGTGGTCGCCAACCCCCAGATTGAGAGAGAGAGAGAGAGAGAGAGAGAGAGAGAGAGGCCAAGTGAACCTGACGAGAAGATGGTTGCCATGTTCTTCACATTAAATGGAAAAGACAAGAGCCCAAGAATTGACATTACAGAATATTTATTTTTCTCACACGAAAACATCACAAACTTCATGTAAGTGTAAGATACCGCACCGCATATTAATTTTTCATATACTCAAATTCAATATCAAAATAAGTTAGTTTAAAATCGTCACACGCTTGAGTTCGACTACAAGTATCAGAGTATCTTGATAGTGATTCACCTCACTAAAATATCTCAAACCACTGAGTAGGATAACTTCCCTTTTGAGTGCACTGACTTAGTCCTTTGAGTGCGTTATATTAAACTGTTATTTAGGATGCATCATTGTCTTGAGTGAGACCACATTGTAATCTGGGGGCGAAGTCACCTGACTCATCGAATTGTTTTCTAAGGGTTAAGCCATTGCACTCAAGAAGATAAGTCATCGTAGTTAGGGGTTAAGTCATCGTAGTTAGGGGTTAAGTCATCGTAGTTAGGGGTTAAATCATCGTAGTTAGGGGTTAATTCATCGTAGTTATGGGTTAATTCATCGTAGTTAGGGGGTTAAGTCATCGTACTCAAGGGAGTTGGCATCATACTCAAATGGTTAACGCGTACTCCGGGGTTACGCACTGTACTCCGGGGTTACGCGATCGTACTCAGGATGTTAACTCATCGTAAAGTGAGGATTAAGTCATTGCACACATGTGGTTAAGTCATCGGATAAAAGGGGTTCAGTTACCGTACTCGGAGGGTTAAATAATTACACACTGGGGGTTAAGTCACAGTACTTAGAGGGTTAAGTTATCGTAAAATGAACGTCTATTCATCACTCTCAATAACCATTTTTAATTTAAAGTCATTTGTTGTCAATCCCATGAGTACGATGAATTAACCCCTTGAGGATAACTTGGTGACTTAAGGGGTTATGTCTTCCTCCTCAAGGGATTAATTCAGGAAGGATTTAGACATACGTACCCAGAGGCGTAGTCGTCCTACGTATGTCTCTTCACGGCTGTCTGACTGGGTAGTTTGAACCTGTTCCAGGGTTGGTCCACCGAAAATGGGGTGATTCCATATCTGGACAAGTACTAGAGCAGCCCTCCAGAGACTACACAGGTCTCCTCGAGGTCTGCAGCCCACTTAACAAATTGGTCTACTCATTCATTGGCCAAAATGTTGCAACGCTTGGGAATTCAGGTCACGATAACTAATTTGACGCTTGACTGAAACTCGTTAATGATGACACCCTGAAGCTAATTTCAATCAGTAGTACATTAATTACAAGCTTCGGGTTCTCCCATAAAGTCAATTAATTCACACATTTATCATAATTTGATGTTACAGAAATTGACGAGGCAGAAAACTCATAAATATTGGATTAATTAATGACAACGCTGGCAATATATTTATTTATTTACAATGAAAGATGCCAACACACTTAAGATAATACAAAAAAGTTTCTCACTCAGTTTCATATGAGATGCTGGTGACCTTAGATCTCTGTTATATAGTTAAATGTACTAAATCCAATTCAATTTATCCTTGTATATAAGAGTTGAAACAAAACAGCTTTGTACTGCAGTTGTTTTTCTTCTAAGTTTTGTGTAATGACTAAAAAACTGTATATTTGTCCCAACATTCAGTGTAACTGGATTACATGCGAAGGGAAAGCAGCTTCATATATGTCTTTGGGTTGATTGAACCTTAACTTCATAAAATCCGTAGAAGTGAAAATAAATAAAACGAAAAACGACAAAAGTGCCGTCTGAGTGTATTAAGCAAAGGTACAAGTCTATCGAGTTACAAATTAATTTGTCAAAAAATACATTAGTGACGATTAAGTGTAATTTTTTTAAAGAAAGTAATAAAAAGCTACGCAGTAAAAATACTGTGTTGTTCGTATGGAGGCAACGTAAGGTGCTGGGTGGACGGAGGGTTATACTGTTAAAGTCAGGTGGCGTTATTTTCTGGGGACGGTCAGTATAAGCACACTCCCACCTTACGTAGGTAATAGAGGGGAATACGACCACTTTCTTCTGGTAATAATAAAAATGATTTGTACATATTTAAAAATATAACCTTACTGAATATTGAGCCAAGTGAAGGTAACCATCATGTTTAAAACTACCTTAACTCACTGTTAGACTCCACCTCAGCCGTAGTCTTCGTCTGCCTGGAGGAGACAGTTTAATGGTAGTGTGCAGCTCCCTGGGTACAGTCACTTGCGGCGTTCACACAAGATACCTTTCCTATTATAATCCTTTATTTATATTCTTAGTGTTTGATGTTCTCCAAATAATTTACACACACACATATACACACATAATAGTTGACGACTGTTATGAAACCAATCACTCTGATAAAATCCGATACCATAACAAGTGACACAGATAGTTCACACGACCGTGGCCACTCTGGACCGCTTTTATTATATGCTCAATTCTTTAAACTGTAAAGGTTATATTTGATTCACTATTCACATGATGTTTCAGTGGCACACAGTTAAAGTATAAGAATAACAATTTTAGATTCATTTTCACAATCCCTCCGCTGGGCCTCACAAAGCGAGTCATTTGAAAAAGTTTTACATGCCCTGTACCAGAAGCTACACTAACACCAGGATCTTATAGTTAGGCGACATAATGTAGAGTCATGCATTTTGAGAAACGCTGTAGTGCAGAGCGTATGTGTCTATTTCTGTCGTCTCACGGTAAAATTCTGAGCTGAATAACAGAGGGAGGAGTATTAAATCTAGGACTCTCGTTCTAGATTAACTGGGTTAAGTTAATGATTCTTGTAAAGTGACTTGAGTGTTCGCTTTACAGTTTACGAGTAAGTATCTGGGTGTATAGTAGACCAGCTGTACCATTATTATTAAATGTTTTGTCCCATCTTTATGTAACGACTAAGTGGGTTACTTTTTGTCACTATTTCTCACGCTGGATGTTTATTATGTTCAGCGCAGTAGTATGGGATGTGAATGGACACGCGCTTTAGTCGGTCTTTAACGAAATACAAGCCTGTGTAAAATATTTTTTTCCCCCAAACTAGTTGTGTTTCAGCCCAGCACCACCGGTGCATTTTATGCATTTACTGGCTTTGATACCGCCCGTTTCTGGCGACTGAATAAAGGAAGTTTGTTTAGCATTTCCAAAAGTAACTGGTTCTTTGCTACTACTTTTAGCGTGACCGAACGAGCAGCCGCAATAGATATAGTGAGTGCAGGAAATTTAAGTTTGCGAAACAGGAAAGACCTCTGCATGGGGGGAATTCCGCCATCTTAGGGTGCCTTACAATAACACACTATCAAAACTACCATTCGAATAACATAGAGCACCTGAGAACTACCACCCGTGCCTATACAGACCAAGGCTAAATGACAGATGACGGTGTATATCACCCAACTTGCATAACCCATCTAGAAGAGCCAAAGTCGTGTTACCAGCTCATATATTGTGGTTGTGAGACTCCATGTGCGACCAGAGGGAAATGTGGACGGGGAATGTGGCGGAGGCCAGTGTGTACAGTACA
>NW_024756351.1:0-25826 GCF_018991925.1 Homarus americanus
TCCAATGCTGTTCAATGTCCTGATGGAAAATCTAGTCAAACTTCCTTTCAGGCAAACAGCCAAGCTCCTATGCTATGCAGACGACTTACAGCTTATCGTAAGAGGATCAAACAGACTAGCCAACACGCAACACGCACTCCAACTTATAGAAGAGGAGTGCAATAGAGTTGGACTCAAGATAAATCCAGCCAAGTCGAAAGCGATGGCCATGTGCACAGACACACCAGACAAGATGCTCTCCATACAAAACACGCCGGTAGTCTGGACCAACACCCACCAGTGTCTTGGAATCTGGTTTGACCAGAAACTCACCTTCAAGCCGCAACTCGCGTATCTAAGGCACAGGACGAAGAGCAGACACAATATAATGAGGTCGCTCAACAGCACAACCGCAGGAGCAAACCTTCATGTGCTCAAAGCCTACTACACGGCCGCCATCAGATCGCTGGTAGATTACAGTGCTCCAGCACTCATTGGACTGAGAGAAGACCAAATAGCCAAGCTAGAAGTAATCCAAAATAATGCTCTCAGGACCATGCTCGGAGCACCCATGTGGACCAGAATTTGCAATTTGCAAATGGAAATCGAACTACCACCCCTGGCAGTATGAGTCAAGCAGGTGACAGCCGGTCTCCTCACCAAAATCTGTAGATCAGATAAGCCCACAGTTACCAAAATTCGAATCAGTGCCTCCCTCCACCTCGACCACAGAGTGCGAGGGGCCACCTGGTCGCACGAGGCAAGCGAGGTCATCCGACTCCTGCAAGCAGAAACACTCGTCAAGAACAACCAAGACACACGAGACAATGGTTACGTTGTTCCTCCACCATGGAGCCCTCCACCAGCCACATTCAAAATTACCGACCTAGGCGATATTAAAGCCAACCTCAGAAGGAGGACCTCAAAAAAATAACTCTTGAAGCCATAGCCACCGAGACACCGGCTGATGCAGCATCATACTTCACAGACGGCTTGGTGGATCCAAAACATCATACATCCGGAGCGGCCTTCTACACCCAAGGTCAGACCCTCCTATGGAGACTTTCTCATGACTGCTCCACCCTACAAACAGAGTTGGTAGCAATCTCAAAGGCCCTACAACACGCTGCAACACAACACAACAAGTCCATCATAATTCACACGGACTCGAAATCGGCCATGCAGGCGCTGCAACACAGTCAACCAAGAGACAACGTCCACATCAAAACCTCGATCCTTGCACAGCTACAGGACTTCCAAAGACAAAACCGCCCAGTCGTCTTACACTGGATTCCCAGTCATGTAGGGATCGGGGGAAACGACGTGGCAGATGAAGCAGCCAAGGCAGCCACACGCTCTAGTAGCGTACACATTCAAGTTCCAGCAAGTGTGCAACAGATCAAGAATCACCTCAGAAAGACTAGCAAGCTCCACATCCAAAAGAGCTTCCTTCACGCATTTAACGCTGGTTCCCAATCAGCCAAATGGTACCTGGCGGCTTCAAAAGGTGAACCACCTTTCGCAGACAAGAAAACACCAAGACAAACCCAAGTTAGCCTTCATCGACTACGAATAGGGTCCAAGTGCTCCTGGCAGATGATCGGAAATGACGTCATGGAATGCAGCTACTGTCAGGAGCCAGCAGCCAACCCACTTGAACACTGTCTCCTCGACTGCAAAGTCACACAAAGCCTCCGAAACAGAACTCAAAACTCCCAAGAAGCACACACAACACCAGCGGCCACTCTAACCCGAAAGGCCCAAACAAACCACATTCACCACCTTCTCCGGGTCATCACACGATACCCACCACCCAGATAGCTTAGACAGTATCCTCTCCCAGCAAGTGCGGACCCCAGTTCGGGGGGCGCGCCACTCCTAAATTGACCACGTCCAAGAGAGGGGGTTGGTGGTAAGCGTCCACTGATCGGGGGTCCGCTCACACTTGCAACCTGCAGTATCCTTCCATATCTGCAGGTAGGACCACCTAATCCCAATCCGGTGCGGCTGCTCCTGGGCTCCAGCGGAACCGCAAACGGAGCCGCCTATAGGCAAGGCCACGTGTCGGACTACGGTCGACAATCTCTTCTTCAACAACAAAACAACCGTGAGGGTAGGGGGCGCTTGTGGTAGAAGCGGTACCGCTTTTGCCTCGCAAGCAAGATGTCACAGGTTCGATTCCCGGGCAAGCGGAAGTTGTTTGGACACTCTTCCTAGCCCCCTTGGTCTCTGTTCACCTAGCAGTAAAGTAGGTACCTGTTGTAAATCGAAAGGTTGCGAATTCGTATTCAGGGAAAGTTGTTGGAGCTTCTAAACTTGAACTAACACAATCCGGAGGAGTGGTGACCCGAGGATCACACACCCAACACAGACAAAAAACCAAATACGTGCGCTATGCGCTAACCAAATAAACGCAGTCGTGTAAAGCCACGGCACTATCTCTCCCACTACAATTCCCTTCCTAACCTCCTGCTCCTTCCTTTATCATCTTCCCCGCTCTGCCTTTCGCTACCAACAACTTTTTTGGAGCTTCTAAACTTGAACAGAGATACTGTTACAGTTTACACCCACAGCCTAATTTATTATTCATATCACTCGAGATCAATTATTAATTTGCCTTTCACTTGAGGCCTTAATTTGACTCTTAATGATATGAACACTTCTGCCTGATCCCTTGATGGTTAAATGATATTCTCTGTATATATATTAGTATCTGTCGACAGTGTACGTGAGCTTCCTGACACATCTATTGAGGTTGTATAGACGCAAACACTTTACTGCATTACCATTACATGTTTTGGGTCATTCTGTGCTACTCATCCCCTGATTTACTCCCAAGCGTGACCCGACACCTGATTTTTTTTATGAAATTATCTACTTATAAATTTACTTTTTCATTAGTCATCTTAGAAATAATCAGACGACACGTATAAGAGTACTAGAGAGGTGTGGAAGGTGATCTTCAACCAACTTATGACCTTTTGAAGTTCCCAGTTTTATAGTTCAGGGTTTTGGTTCCTTAAGTATGCTAATTCTCACCTGGAAATATGAGTCGTCGCTCGTGCTAACATTACAGGTATTTAAACGCTAAGACAACACCCCAAAGATTGAACACTAGTTCTAAATGTTCTGAAGACACCAATAGCAATATACTCATGAGACTGTATGCATTATACACTTGACTGGAACACAAACTTGAAACTCGACATACAAAAACGCGCGCACACACACATACTTAATACTTTTTATATAAACACTTCTTATCAAGGCAGGACATATACTCTTGATAGATGCATGGACTAAGACAATAAATATAAAGATAAACACAAGGACTCAGGATAACTGCGGACTTACTTAATGCAGTCATTGAACACTAAGACAATGCAAACATATTCTCAGGCATAAACTTACACTCAGAGTAATACATACACTCTCATGGCATTCCTTACTAGCTCAAGACATTCTGAATACACTAACGTAAAGGCGTAAAGGCCATTACATCCAAGGTTAGTCCACCTGGTAAACACCTATTGGAGGCGAGACAAGCCACAAAGACATAAAATATACAGTATATATATACACTAAGTAGGCAACATAAACACTGAGACACTCCTGTCACCCAGTACAGTGACTCTCAGGCATCGCAAGCTCTTAACACAATAAAGGCTACACCAAACATTCACCAACGAAACGAAAACAAACTCAGTGGTTTATTTTCATTAATATAATATATGCTTGAGGTTTTTTGCCGACCATTGACTGCTTCACGTGTGACCTTAGGTAGCCACGTAAATCTTGAACTATATGGCATTAAATCTTCCCACGATGATGACACATGAATACCAACAGACAAATACTCTTAGTAAACACCACAACGAGTCTGTATGTCATGTCTAATTATGAAGTAAATGAATTCCTGACACCAAATCTTGAGTACTATAGATGATTAACGCCTTGTGTGTGTATTTGTGTGTCAATGTGAAAGTGAGAGAGAAAGACATGAGAGAAAGTAACTACGTGTGCATCACAGTCACTATTCATGTAATGGGTCGTCTTTATACATTATGTATGGATCGTACATCATCAGTGTGTCAATATTCACCAGGATAGCGGAGCCGTTTTATATCCACACGCAGAACTCAGTAAACATTTATCTCGGTCCATCAGCTGATTTCTGTCAACAAAACATTGATCTAGTCCTGGCCAGTGTCCGAAACGATTCACTCAATGTACAGTACGTTACTGTCCTCATTTACAAAAACTATTAGTTGCCAGGAGTTACTGCCTTGCTGTGTACCTTATAAGTACTCCGGTCAGCTGAGTCAACTACTACTAGACAGAGAAACTATATATGTGACGTCTGGAACTGCTTGGAAGTTGCGTGTGAGCGTAACAAAACGCACAACGTCTGACCTACAACACCCGCCCTCACTCAACACTACGACCACCTCCACCCTTATCTGTCAGTACACAGCTTGCGTGATCTTGCATACCAAGCAGCGCCTCCAAGGTAAATCTGATTTTCATGCTTACAGCGCAGGAGTCGTTTACTCCCACCATATAGAGTACATCAATTATTCCTACAAGACTGTTAACGGTGAACGAGGCACAGTATAACGTCAGTTTCTTCTTTACTGTGTACTGTACTGTACCTGTCTTCATAATCTGTTACAGTGTGTTTCAATACCAGCCAGTTCTGAAGATCATATGAAATTATTGTTTAATAAATAATAAAACGAGGAGGAACACGTTATTTTCTAATGGCTTCTAACCCTGTTTTTTAAATTATCAATCATATATCAGAGTAATAGTGAATTTATCATAAGCTGCAAGTTTTTGTCTTTTTATCCTTTAATTCACTGCGAATTTTCTGGCTGCTAATTCTTTAAAATAATATTTTACATGAAGGTTCACACTTGTTCTCCCCATTATTAACTTGCTTATAATGGCATCTTAATGTCTGTTTTCTAGATTATAAAAATAACAAAAAATAATGTACAAATGAGCAACAATTATACAACTGCCAGGCAGAGAAGCACATCGGCGACTACAGGAGTATTTGTTCTTTATATTTTTCAAATTTAATTTCCGTCATGAGTTTATTTTCCGAAAGAACATACAATGAAAACAAATGTAAGTAGTTTTCTTATGAAGAGGGACATTTTTGTGCATAAAAATCAATTGTAAATGTCCAAATGCTTAGCTAATAAGTAATATTATTTTATAGAGAAAACCAAGTTTATTATCAGTGTGCATTTTCGTCATTACGAATTATTCTACATATATAAATAATATCCGTACTCACTCTGAAATGGCAACATCTTATTTTGGAACCAACTTGAATTACACAACAGATTTTATCGAAATACAAACAGAAAAATAAAATTTCAAATATTTGTGAAAAACATATCAACCACTAGAAATTATTTTGTAGTGTAAACAATGGCGCCAGTATTACGGGTAAACCCTATAAATTATAAGCATTGTCAACACCACATAGCTAATGCAACACTGTAACTTACCACTTGTAGGATGACCTCGTCTACAAATAGTGTGAAGACTTGGCTAGGAGGCACCGAGTTCTGGGCATGATTCAAGGTCCCTGTGTGCTCACTGACCTTCACGGATAACCTCACTAAGCTTATAACAAACTATCAAACTAACAACTGTTTCACTGTCAATGCCTCGTGACACATTGGATATGACACTGAACATCACCTAGATCAAGCTAATGTGTCAAGCTGTGACATTTTTGGTAGCGATATAAAGTTACGCCAAAGTTCACGTAGTGAGAGCTTTAAGACAAAGCAAATGTTTACTCTCAGTATCACTCAGTTTACACTAAAGTGTCTTTTTTCACCACCTCACTGCCAGGTGTGTCTGCCTCATTGTAAACAATCTTACATTACCCCCTGCCCCCTGTGCTGGCAGCAACACCTGACAGAGGTAGATGATGTTGATAATAACGTGGAATGTGTTGTATATTCACACTTCAGTCCACAATACAGGCTCGAACCCCTTGTCCAAACTCAGGTCTTCAGCTAATATATCCAATAGTAATAAAACAAAAACAAAAAAACATTTAATGGCCACACCGCATAACTCCTCTAGGCTTTATAACTCACAGTTACTTACAGACGTGTTGGTTATCAGAGACATCAATATTTTTTTTTTAATAATTTACATTTTCTGAGGTAATAACGATACTAACAAAACTAACAATAAATGTAACTTTCACAATCATTTATATATGATTCTTATCATTATTATATTAGTATTATTATTATATTATTATTATTATCAGTATCATTATTAATTTTTCACCTTGTATTCAACAGTATACACTATACTAAAGCTAGACAAATCCCTGGCCTTGTACAGATATTTTTTCTTTTATGTAATACAGACGCAAGATAAATACACAGTAACTTCAGGAAATAAACAAAGTCATGGACCTCAGTAACATAATGCCCTGTTCTGTGTTGCTGGATGGTCAATGTTTACAGCGTGCAGTACAGACACCTACAGCCAGCACCCAAAACTTTCTATACGCGCCTGATCGAAACTATAAAAGTGAAAGAGGTCTCATGGGCTTTAACTACCCATTAGGAGGCAGGATGACCGGCACTGTACTCAATAACCTTCACTTCTCCAACTGTAGATTTAGGTACCCATTTGTTACCGGGTGGACTGAGAGTGCTCTAGGATCAAACCAATGATCCTTACTACAGGTGACGAGTACTGTAACAAACTCAGTCGCTGCATACCTATCGAAACGGTACTAAACATCAAATGAGATATTACAGAACTGATTAAAGGTTGACGAGCATGTTCCAGCAAGTCACAGTGTCAAACGTATACTCGTACAAGCTGAGAGTTATGACGGACGATAAAAAATCTATACTTATACTACTAACGAAAACAAAATAGCATTGTATTTAACCTTTAATATTAACGAGGATCAAACATGTCGAGATTTAACAAGTTATGGACACCGTTCTTTACCCAACAGTCGATGCTGAGAGACAATGGGACAAGCACTGGGTATAGAGTCAGAAACAAAGCTTCAACCAATACAATGACACCCAAGGTAGGTTGTCTCTGACCCTCGCTCTTCAGGATAAATGAAATCTACGTAGAATATAAAGCTAAATTTATGTTCGCTTGTGCGTTCGTCCACAATACACAACAAAAACAATATTACGATAACTAAACACACACACACAGATTCTAGATCATAAAACATAAACGGGAAAAAAAATATTATATTAAGCCTCCAAACTGTGCCAGCGATACTTTATGATGACAGCTTGTCTTTACAACAGCTCCAGTGAGGAGTATTAGAAGTAGACAACGTTAACCTGGGAGGGACCACTATATCTTACTGTTTACACGCTCCTCCTATAAAGATGTGTGTGTGTGTGTGTGTGTGTAGATAAAAATATACGTGTGTACTGACACGCCTCAGTAATAAAGATATATCTCTGTATATATGTACGCCATATACAAGCCTGTTGGTTTAGTTACAGCCGTGAATTAAAGCAACAAGAGAGAGAGTCAGCTGAACAAAACAAGAGAGGGAGGAAGAGATAATGAACATATTTTCATGAATTAATTGCCAAAGTTCACGAATACTTTCAGACAAAATCATCTACTGATTTTGTCCCTCCCGGTAAACTACGACAAACAGACAGACAAAAGTTTATTTACTCAAGATATTTTAATACAAATTTTCAATCCTATAAAGGAAAATATAAATTAAAATATACAGGGTGAACGTTTAGGTATGTGGCGATGGTGTGTGTGTGTGTTTACTGTAAAGGGTGTGGGAGTGTTGACACTTGCCGACCAGCAGGTGTATTGGTGTGGCAGGGGTGTGTAGCCGTGACGGGTGTAGGGAGGTGCAGGGGGTGTAAGAAGGGGGGTAAGGAGAGATGGGGGGATAGAGAGAGAGAGGAGATGCAAGAGGAAGGAAGGAAGGAAGGAAGGAAGGAGGAAAAAGAGGAGGAAAGGAGGAAGAAGGGAAGGAAGGGAGGAAGAATGGGAGGAAGGAAGGAAGGAAGGAGGAAAGAGGGGAGGGTTGTAAGAGTAGAGTAAATGTCAAGAGGTAGAGAGAGAGACGATGTAAGGAGCAAAGGAAAGCATAAGGGGGTGATAAAACAGGGAGTGAATGGAAGGAGGGACGGGGTGAAGGAACTACAGGGGTTTATAGAAGGAGTAGATGGAGGGAAGGGAGGGTAGATGCTGAAATGCGTGGGAGGGTAGGGGAGGGGAGGGGAGGGCAGGAGGAAGGGAGGGAAGGAGGAAGGGAGGGAGGGAACCTGAGAGGGACAAGAGGAGTTGTAGAAGAAGAGTAATAGGGAGCGTCGAGCACGAATACTAGAAGGTAAGAGTGCCAGGGGAGAGAAGCATGGAGGTGGAGTGGAGGCACCAGTGGGGAGGTGGAGTGGAGGCACCAGTGGGGAGGTGGAGTGGAGGCACCAGTGGGGAGGTGGAGTGGAGGCACCAGTGGGGAGGTGGAGTGGAGGCACCAGTGGGGAGGTGGAAAGGAGGCATCAACGGGAAGGTGGAACGGAGGCAGCACTGGGGAAGTAGAGTGGAGATAATTATGTTACCCTGAGGGAGCAATAAAAGGTAGTGTGAAAGATATGAAATGGAAAAAAAAAGTGATGACCGAGTGACCATGAGAATAAACTTGGAAATGACATGGGATGATGTATAATAAAATGTGTGACGTAGGATTTGTGGTAGAAGGACCGGGTGATAATAGGGACGGAGTTTAGAACGAGCGAGAAAAATTACTCTGAAATATACTCGTGTCTGTACACTTAAGAAAATTGTACTTAGATCATTCAAAATACTGTTCACGCTATAACACTGAACTTTAGTGAACATCCTTGTTATGAACGGCAGATATACACGTGATGTCCCTAACTGTGTGCACCAGCAATTATGTCTGTTAAGAAAAAAATCACGTTTTGACGATTTACTCTCATATGTGATGGCGTAAATCTTCATGAATCAATTTCGTATCAGGTATCAACTATATACAAAATTTGGTTATAAATTAATCCTGGAATAAATCCCAAAGTTCAGGTAACATGAAGAAGGAAAAATTAAAACAAAGGAGATGATAAAACTCAGACAGCTAAGAACACGACCTGGGCAAGATCGCTAACCTTATCCTTCAAGCGACGGTGTTACGTTAGCCATGGTTCTGTAGTGAAAGCAGCACACTATGAGACTGAGAACAGTCACACCTCCCCCTCCGACCCTACACGTTAGCCATGGTTCTGTAGTGAAAGCAGCACACTATGAGACTGAGAACAGTCACACCTCCCCCTCCGACCCTACACGTTAGCCATGGTTCTGTAGTGAAAGCAGCACACTATGAGACTGAGAACAGTCACTCCTCCCCCTCCAACCCTACACGTTAGCCATGGTTCTTTAGTGAAAGCAGCACACTATGAGACTGAGTACAGTCACACCTCCCCCTCCGACCCTACACGTTAGCCATGGTTCTGTAGTGAAAGCAGCACACTATGAGACTGAGAACAGTCACACCTCCCCCTCCGACCCTACATGGCAGCCTATCTAACCACCTTGACTTCTCATATGAAAGTTCACCTGTCTCCTACCCCCGACACCAACCTACACGACATCCAAAATTAAATTCCACCTGACCACTCACATGATAGTCCCTTGGCAGACCACCAAACGGTCCAACTTAACTCTGACACCCCCCCCATCTGACACTCTCTCTGCCCCCTCCTCTTCTCCCCTCTCCCCCAACTCACCTCCACACCAGAGTCGGGATGGGATGAAAGATACACTTCTCCCCTAGATAACGTTAAGGTGTTTAATCATCAGGTAAAATATGGTGGGTTGCTAATCTGCAAGTGATTCATTTAACCTTTTAGACTTATTTGCATACCAACATGATAACCTGGAAATAACCTTTTCTCTTGTCTAAATTTAATACTGAAATCCTGTTATGTCACGTCAAACATCAAGTCATCCATACAACCCTAATAGGTAAAGGTCTCCAGGTGAAACACTAATTAACTAAAGTACCTTAATGGAGTAACCGGACATGAGGGGTTACCGTCATCCCAGCATCTGATTTCAGTACTGAAAAAAAAACACACACACAACAGACACAAGACCCGAGACACGGTCCTTCCCATACTAACAATGACTCACTCTACAGCAGGTGCGGGCAACAACATGGAACATTGCTAGACTCTGGACTTAATGATAGAGATTTAATCGTCAAGATGAGAATAATAAGAAAAGAGGGTATATTTACCATTGTTTTTTTCTGCATTCGCCTTGTGTTGTGATATTGCAAGGTGTGGTGACGCTGTGTGTGTGCTGATGATGATAATGAAGCTTTTGTTAGGCAGAGTTTTGTTCTGTAATCTGGAGGTGAAAAACTGGAGGTACTGTTAGGATTCATAAGGTTGGAATAGTGTGTGTGTGTGTGTGTGTGCGTGTGCGTGTGTGTGTGTGTGTGTGTGTGAGTGTGTGTGTGTGTGTGTGTGTGTGTGTGTGTGTGTGTGTGTGTGTGTGTGTGTGTGTGTATGTGTGTGTGTGTGTGTGTGTGTGTGTGTGTGTGTGTGTGTGTGTGTGTGTGTGTGCGTGTGCGTGTGTGTGTGTGTGTGTGTGTGAGTGAGAGAGAGAGAGAGACAACCGTCACTATGTCTGCAACCAATAATTTACCTTGGTGTTTGTTAAGTCTTGCAATTAATACATACCTGTACATACATATTATTCCCTACATCCAAACTTGGGTATACTTGAGTAATTAGCATATGAAAACTCCAAATTTCCTTCTACTATAAGATATATCCACCTTTTATTTAGCTAATATAACCTTCACATAATACAAATTTGTCATCAAATTTAACACAAGCCTCACTTAATTTATCTCACACCACTTTATCAACCAACTTCTATTGTGATCTGGTGACTCACTTAACTCAAATACTAGTGTCTTTACTTAATACACCTTTTCACATATCCGTTGAGACATTGTTACATAACTATTTGACAAATTTCATAACCGGAACAGACCACTTATATGTAAAAATCTTCATCTACAATCCGAAACTAAATTCGGAACCTTTTAGTGTACTGTAGGGTTCCAGTATCATATATGCAAAAAAGAAACCTCTCCCACAGAATCCGTCGTCGTCCAGCGGCCACGACACTTGCGACCACCAACTGGTTGGCAGAGAACGAGTCTCAATTTGAAGCTAAATTATAATCCCTTGAAATGATGGGATCTGAGATCAAAATTTTTATAAAGAATTTTTTTATTGGCAATTCTTCCCTACAACCACAAGAATCCAGACAACTTAGTTATCAGAGAAGAAATATAATTTGAAGGTCTATGATAAGCCTTAAATTAGTGGATTCAACGAGTATTATATCCTGAGATAATATAGATCTTTCCGAGGACTCATCCCTGTGAACAGTAATATCTCACGATTATCTTAATTTTACACCTGTGACCACGAGGAGGAGTTCATCTCATTTGCATTTGTGAAAAAATAAATTTGAAGAAATATACGAAGCTCTGAGTCACAAACTCAAAACTTATTCAATCAATCAATCATGCCTTAGGGTTGGCAATCAAGGCTCTCCACTCCAAGGATTTTCAAGCTGCCTTTATCAATCCTGCCAGACTTTGTATCTCTCCGGGGAACCACAACTTATTACATCACGATTGATAAGAATTTCCCTCAAGACTTCAGAGCCGAGGCCACATATATCCAGGACTATAACGAGCAAACAGAATTAAGTCTTAGTACAGAGACGAAGACAACAAGTGGAAAAATATCTTTACACGTGGAGACAAAGCGTAAAGGTTGACCATGGTACAGTAATTGTATTTTCCACACCGGGTAGCGTGAAGAATCAATGACGTGGGCACTTGGCATTATTGTTTCCTAACTTAACCCTCTGAGTACGATGCCAACCCCCCTGAGTACAATGAATTAATCCAGACCCCCCCCTATAGAGTACGATTATTTAACACAATGAACAAGATATATTTACCCCTTGAAATAGACCAGTGGGTTAGGTATATCACCAGTTGAGTACAATACCAGCCTCTGAGTACAGTAAATCAACCGAGTAAGGTACCTTAACCGCTTGAGTACGATGACTTAAACCTTTGAATGAGATGACCTATTCTTGTGGGTAAGTAGACACTGTACTTAGGTGGTTAAGTCACTGTACTCAGGAACAGGTCATCATATAGAAAGGGTTATAACAACGTGATCAAGGGAGTAAGCCATTGTATTCAGAGGATTAAGGATTAAGCCAACGTTCTCAAGGGGTTTAAACAACTGTAAAACTGATCCCATTAATTTGCTAAACGAGAATACGACTGTCGAAAAGTCTGAGATTGCATTGACTTGACTGACTTCAAATTAATATAAGTAATAGAAACCTGACATGACGTTTACAACAAGCCTTACGATAACATTAATGACAAAACCAAACCTCACAGCCATGACATAAACCCAAGCCTGGCATCACATTCTAACACACAAAAGAAGAACTCGTGTAGCAGAGTGCAGGAATGAAGTGACACGTGTCAACAGAGGACCACACTTACAACCTTCAGGCTCAGGGTAGACTCGTAAATTAATCACAAGACCAACACGCCCGGAGAGGTGTTACCGGGTCCAACACCTCACCCCCCCCCCGCCCTCAGTCAGTGTTTTTCACTTTGTTTACACGAGGAGTCTGCAAGTCTAATGAGTTCCAGTTCTACTAGGTCTTAGTTCTAATGGGTATCAAGTGATAATGAGTCTCAGTTATAGTGATTCCCCAGTTGTAATAACCCCCAGTTATAATGATAGGTCTCTGTTCTAATGGTCCTCATTTATAACGGGTCCCAGTTATAATGGACCCCCAGTTATAAGAGGCCTCACTAATCCTGGGCCTCACTCAGGGCTGGATTAACCATTAAGCAAAATAAGCACGTGCTTAGGGCACCAAAAGAAGGGGGCACCACAGGTTTTTCTTTTGAAGGTATTATGCCTTCTAGTGACCAGATCATATTTGCGATAAAACCTAATAAGCTAGTGTAAAACCGCCGTATAAAATTGGTGAAAAATATTTATCCCATTTTGTTCGTTAACTATGTTTTGTAAGGGTTTTAAACCAAGAAAACTGTGCTCCTTTTTTTTTTTAAGGACACGTTGCCCAATGGAAATGGCTTTATTTTATACACGTTCAAGAACGTTCCTGAACGTCTGAAATTGTCTAAGTTCGTTCCCTCGCTTCTCAGCCCTCACTCAGGCTCTTGCAGTATCAAGGAAATGTGTCTATTTTAACGTGTGGTATGAGGTGGATTGTGTGAAGTAACAAGTGAGTTTCTGAATTTCTCATTAATTAAATTACTTTATATTTACAAAATAAAGAGGTAGATATTTTAACTATATTAATATATTGTGTTACTAAATTAAGAGCAGTAACTCTAGGCCTAGTTGTTATAATAAATAAGGTTAAATCAAAACTGTCTAATTTCAGTGATTTTTATAATTATCAAATGTTGAAAAACTTCAACTCCTTGTTTTTATTTCTTAATTGTCTTTAACTGTATTTGTTCTGGTTCTAGTCTAACATCAGTGATGAGAAAATTGTAGGATCTGGCTTGTGGGGTGGCCTGGAAGAAACCTGAATTTTTTATCTTATATTTCAACATCAGTATTCATTGAGTCTTAATCATGGTCTTAATATCTTGTCAGTTAAGCAATGGGAGGGCCGAGGGGGCACCATTGTTGGGCTGTGCTTTGGGCATCAATTGGCCTTAATCCGGCCCTGGCCTCACTTGTACGTAATGGGACCCAATCACAATAGCGTTCCAGTTCTAAGAGGCATCAGTCCTAGTAAATACCACTTCTAATGGGTTCCAGACCAAAAAGTCCCTAACCTAACCTAACCTAACCTAACCTGAGGATCGATACCAGAGGTTAAGTTAGGTTAAGGCTTAGTTGGGGCCAATCTGGCTAGGGTCCATTTAGAAATGAAATCCATCAGAACTAAGACCCATTAGAGTTGGGGCCCATTAATACTGGGACCCATTAGAGTTGGGGCCCATTAATACTGGGTCCCATTAGAGTTGGGGCCCATTAATACTGGGTCCCATTAGAGTTGGGGCCCATTAATACTGGGACCCATTAGAGATGGGGCTCATTAATACTGGGACCCATTAGAGTTGGGGCCCATTCATACTGGGTCCCATTAGAGTTGGGGCCCATTAATACTGGGACCCATTAGAGATGGGGCTCATTAATACTGGGACCCATTAGAGATGGGGCTCATTTATACTGGGCCCCATTAGAGATGGGACCCATTTATACTGGGACCTATTAGAGTTGGGGCTCATTATTACTGGGACCCATTAGAGTTGGGACCCATTAGTACTAGGGACTATTACGACTGGGGTCCAGTTAACCAGTCAACAAATAGGCGATAAGTGGACCTTCTGGATAGACTTTCACCAATGAGAAAAAACTTTTGAAAAGAAAGAAAAAGAAAAAAAATCGATAATGAGAAAACACAGGAAGGAAAGATGGAGAAATACAGAAAGAAATGAAAATGAATAATGAATAAAGAACGAATGAGAAAGGGAACAAGAAAAACGAAAGAAAATATGAAAAGGAACGAAATATAAAAGAAAATAATGGACAGAGGACGAGAGGGAGAATACAAAAGGAAAAGAACAAAAATTAAAAAACGAACGAGAAAATAAAAAGAAAAATTAAGAAAAAAACGAGAGAAAAGAAAAGAAAAAAATGGATGAAAGAAAGGAAAAACCCGATGCGAGAAAAATAAACGAATAAAACAATGAATGACAAAAGAAAAAAGAAAATAAAGAATATACAGATTAAGAGAGAAATATAAAAGAGATAGGAAAAAAATAATCGCCAAAATATACGACAAAACACAACACAACAGACCGCCCATCCACGCCCTATAACGTTCCTCAAAACTTTGGCCAGACGCGAACTGAACTCGGCCTTGCCACTTTTCCGCGGGGGATGGTCACACAACTCCAGGGAGGGAGAGAAAGGAAGGGAAGGGAGAGAAAGGAAGGGAGGGGACGGAGAGACTAGAAAGGGAGGGAAGGAAGGAAGGAAGGAAGGAAGGAGGTTGTGAAAAAAAAGAGAGGAAGAGAATGAAAAAGAAAGGGGGAGAGAGAAGGAGGGAAGGAGTGGAATTACCGTAAAATTTCCGTGTGTACCTTTATCAGTGCAGTGTAAACTCCTCTATGGGATTTCACTTAATCAGGAAAGCAAAAATTTGGTGAAGGTTATATACGAAGGATTATGTAAGTGTGTGTTTTGTAGTTCAGGTGGCGGTCATTTTGAAAAGAGATAAAAACGAACTCTCCATCAGTAGACTTTTTGTGTGTGATTATACTTATTGTCGGCCATTTTCAACTGAGACACAAATCAAGCACTATGGGAGTTTTAGTACAATTTATGGTGTGATTATAGCGGTTATCTGTCATTCTGATATGCGATAAAACTCGAGCGCTCCAAAGAACTCGAAATGACTTTGTGGTGTGGTTGAGCAGTTGTCGGATATTTTGGAACCGAAATAAAAATAAATAAACGTAGTGCAAGTTTGAAATGATGTTATTGGTCCGAATATTAAAGTTTTTGTCAATTTTTACCTGAAAAAACAATAACAACAACTCACACTTGTGGTGAATATGAATAAAAAAGAAACAGTAAAGGTATTAGTGTTGAGTAGAGGCTGGTAACGACCACACGAGGCCCGACCATCACGGGACAATACTGTGTTAAGCCACTACAACGACACTCAACATTTGATACAAACTACGACTGATAAAACTACCAACTATTCTAACACACACACACACACACACACACACACGATTATACAAATACCGCATTTTTATTTCTTTATTTTCTTTCTTTCTTTATTTTCTTTATTTATTTAAGTCTCCCTTATGAATAATATTGCAACAGTCTTCGCCACGCACTTCGTCTCCACCAGAATCTCAACACCACATTGTCAACTGGCACAATCTACCATCATCAAGTTGTGTGTTGATGATCACAGAAAGATGCCCACAAGAGGTCACAGGGGCATTGACAGCATAGAGTTATAACAGCCAATTCCCGGGTTGATTGCAGATGAAAAGAATCAGAACAGACCTCGTGTGCGATGTCTATATTTGGATAGAATCATCGGGGAGAGTGGTGCCGCAAACGATCGGGAATTTATAGACCTATAAATAGCACACGGCTGCGTTAAAATTGCTATGAATTCGGAAAACACGCGAAATGTGGCGCGTTTGGCGGTCTGGATTGAACACCGTTTATTAGAACACGTTTACAAAATGCAAAAATTCTGAATTTGTATCGCGTAGCCGAATTTGTACCCGTGAGAAGGTAGGTGGGTGGGGGAGGCAGGTGAGAGGGTACGTAAGTGGGTGGGAGGGTAGGTAGGTGGGTGGGTAGCCAGGTGAGAGGGTACGTAAGTGGGTGGGAGGGTAGGTAGGTGGGTGGGTGGGAGGGTAGGTAGGTGGGTGGGTGGGTGGGAGGGTAGGTAGGTGGGTGGGTGGGAGGGTAGGTAGGTGGGTGGGTGGGTGGGAGGGTAGGTAGGTGGGTGGGTGGGAGGGTAGGTAGGTGGGTGGGAGGGTAGGTGGGTGGAGGGGTGTAGGTAGGTGGGTAGGTGGGTGGTGGGTGGGCAGGAGAGGGCATGTAAGGGGTGGGAGGGTAGGGTAGGTGGTGGGTACAGGTGAGAGGGCAATGTAAGTGGGTGGGAGGGTACGTAAGGGTGGGAGGCATGTAAGTGGGTGGAGGGTAGGTGGGTGGAGGGTAGGGTAGGTGGGTGGGTGGGTGGGTGGGTACAGGTGAGAGGGTAGGTGGGTGGGAGGGTAGGTAGGTGGGAGGGGTAGGTAGGTGGTGGGAGGGGAGGGTAGGGTAGGTGGGGGTGGAGGGTAGGTGGGTGGGGAGGGAGGGTAGGTAGGTGGGTGGGTGGGCCAGGTGGGAGGGTTATAGGTGGGTGGCCTGGTGAGAGGGTAGGTGGGTGGGAGGGTAGGTAGGTGGGTGGGAGGGGTTAGGTGGGTGGGAGGGAGGTAGGTGGGTGGGAGGTGGGTGGTAGGTGGTGGAGGGTAGGTAGGTAGGTGGGTGGGAGGCAGGTGGGTGGGAGGTGATGTGTGTGGTGTGGGGTGGAGGTAAAGGGGTGGGAGTAGGTGGGTGGGAGGGGTAGGTGGGTGGAGGGTAGGTGGGAGGGTAGGTGGGTGGGAGGGTGGGTAGGTGGGTGGGAGGGTAGGTGGGTGGGAGGGTAGGTAGGTGGGTGGGAGGGTTAGGTAGGTGGGTGGGTGGCCAGGTGAGAGGGTGGGTGGGAGGGTGGGAGGGTCTGTCTGTCTGGGGAACTATCTCGCCACCAGCCAAACTCTAAATTATTTCTTCCTCTCCAACTAATTTTCTTTTTGCCTTTTGTACATTTTGCAAAAAAGTGAACAAAATCGCTAAAGAAAAAGACTTATCGTGGAAGGAAGGAGTCTGATGGCCAAGAGATGCAAATGATCATTGATTCCGGTGCAGACTGAGTTGAATTGCTTTGTTCGATAAATCTCTTCAATAGTTAGGAAAAATTTTTTAAAAATTCAATGTTGAAAAGATGGAATAACCTGACGGCACCAACTCCCTTCCCTTCCCTTCCTCTCTCTCTCTCATACCCCTCCCTTCCTTTACCCCACCCCTTCCCTCCCATTGTCCTACCATTCCTCCCCTGTTGGCCCTCCTATTAGAGAAAGAAAACAATATATATTTTTTGGAAGGGGTAACTGTCATAAAAAGTTGTGTCCCTTGTTGATGTGTGTGTGTGTGTGTGTGTGGGATGCAGAGAGCAGGAAAGAAGTGAAAGGAAAAGTACGGTTGGAGGGGAAGGAAGAGGTAAAGTGTTAAGAGTGAGACGTGTGGAATAATTGAGAGAGAGAGAGAGAGAGAGAGAGAGACTAAACACACACAAAAAAAGAAATGAAAACAAAGTAATACAAAAATAAATTGTCATAGTCGAAGGTGCAGTCATCGATATAAAGTACTCGGTCTACTAACTCTGAACTATTGACAGAAAAATACGAGACAAATAAGCCGACAAATTGAGCCATTAAAGGTCTCTCATGAACTTCTGCCGCTACAGTAGGGATAAACACTAGTAATTGATATACTGGTAAAATAAAAAACCCACACACAGACCACCGAACTAAAAGCTTCCGGCGATAAATAAATTAACATATCAGGTAATTTAGATAAAATTTCGATAAAGTGATAATTTATATACATTTTTATATATTTTTTTTAAATTTAAACTTGACTGTAAATAAGAACTATCATATAAATAATCACACTGTAAAATATAAATAAATAGCATAATTATTAACTTAATATTTTTTAACTTTGCCCTAAACTTTACAAGGGAACTTTACCGGGTACAACTGGACGGTCTCCTACGCTACATGACTCTGAACACACGAGAGAACTAAACACAGAACTCACGATTCTTCTTCATATATGTATTGTGTTTTATATATTCATTTATTGTCTTATTCTCTCTATGTTCAAAATATTCACTGGGGGTAAAAATAACAGCACGGATACAACACACTAATAACTAATCCTATTTTTTTTTAGCACGAAAGAACCATCATGGCCGGCACTGTATACTAAAAATCACCCACTTTCCCCAGATGCAAAGTTAGGTACCAATTCACAGATGGGTGAACTGGGAATCCACTAAGTGCAAACCAATAATCCTAGGAATATGAAGCGAGAATTGTATCTACTCAGCCACAGCACACCTCTGGTCGGCAATAATCCGCTAAAAAAAGTCTTTTATCTTTACATAGAGGGAACATAATGATGTACAACTCGTGTCAAACGCTGCATTAGGTTACGTCGTATAGTTTAGTACAGTAAAATAAAAAAAAAACCTTGAACAGAGGAGCGACGGTCAGCTGAAAGTGAACCAAGTCGATGTGCCATTGTAGTTTGATGTCCACCCTCACTACGCACGACCAGAATCTACATAATACTCAATAAACAACGACTAGACACGAGGCCTGTTAGAGGGGTTATTCTTTACTCTTAAATCTATCAAAAGCTCGAGATTAGCAAGACCCAGAGAGGGCGAGGAGAAGACTACGAAGAGGTTAAGGGTGAAAAGGGCTGGAGGAACTGTAAAGAGAGAGAGAGAGAGGCGACCTGGGTTAAGGACTAAGGAAAGGAAGTGAGTGGGATAAGGGAAAGAAAGGGCTGAGTGAAGGGGAAACAGGGCCGTGGAAAAGGGGTAAAATGAGGAGTGAGAGAAGGGCTACAGGAGAAAGTGAGGCCTGAGAAGAGGGGTTAGAGTAAGGGCTGGGGAAAGGGCTAGAGTGAGGATGGAGAGAGGGACAAGTCATATCTATAGAGAGGTTTTGGAGAGGGTTATGGAGAGTGCTGAGGAAGTAAGAGGGGCTAGTATTGAGGGCTAGACTGATGGGGGAGAGGGGAGAGGGCTAGGGAGAGGGTTAGAGAGGGGAGAGAGCTAGGGAGAGTGTTAGAGAGGGGAAAGGGCTAGGGAGAGGGTTAGAGAGGGGGAGAGGGACTTCAGGGCGCTAGTGGTGGTCGCTACGATGAGGCTCCGTGGATATTTGTCGTGTGTTTCAGGACGAGAAATTGCAGAGACCTACCACCAGCTGACGGAGGCGTTGAGGCTTGTGTACGGAGGAGGAGGAGAAACGGAAGATAGAATAAGAGGGGGAGAAACAGATGATGGAGCAGGAGGAGAAACAGAAAATGTAAGAGGAGGAGGAAGATCAGCGGCAAGAGCAGTATGAGGAAGAGGATGAAGATTTGGTGGAACGAGAAGGAAGACAGGATGGAGACAAGAGGCAGAAAATGAGTTAGAGAATTGATAACTGGAGAGAAAACAAAATTAACAGGCGCAAGATAGAGGGAAGAGGAGAAAGAATAAAAAGAAAGGGAGAAAAATATTGAACGTCGTATAAAATGAAATATAAAAAAACAAACAAGAGAGAAATAGAATAAAAGATGAAAGGAGAAAAACGAGGAGAGGCAGAAAAAGTGAAGAAAAAAACACAGAGATAGAGAGAAAGAAGGAAAAAATAGAGAAGGAAAAATCAGAGAAAAGAAAAACAATAACTGAGGAAAAGAACAAAAATGAGAAAAAAAGAGAGAAAGAAAGATAGAAAAACAGATTTATATGGGATTTTTTTTTGGGGGGGAGGAAAGGGAAGGGAAGGTTCCAAGTTTCATTGAATTGTTCCTAATGTGAGTAAGCCAATCCCACATATTTAATGGCGTTTGTAACAATTTGTCTCAGATCAAGCACCTGGAGAGTTTAATTTTGTTAATCTTTTGTTTTCTTTCATTTTTTCTTTCGCCCTTCTTACTGCTTTCTTCGTATTTTCTTTTTCTCTCTCTGATATCTACCTATGTTGCTCTTCCTGTCTACCTGTGCATCTCTCTCTCTCTCTCTCTCACTCAAGACCGGTTCTCATTATAACCACTGAGAATATTACCAGAAAGTGTTTGAATGTTCACTGTTTTTCTTCTTTTTTTTTTACTGACAGCTTTTAACGTTAACCGAGTGACCCAGTAACGCTAACACACACGCACACATACAAAACACACACACACAGACACACACACACACACACACACACACCAGTGCTCACGTTCATGACATTGACCCATTTTAAACTGCTCACACACGAAAGTTCAATATATGTCCTGTACTTTACATTCCAACGCTTCAATGGTTTTGTAAGTTATGGTCTACGCTGCAGTATAAAATATTAATTATGTACTTGCATGGGTGGAGAGAGAGAGAGAGAGAGAGAGAGAGAGAGAGAGAGTATATGACCCAAATATACGGAAAAGACTCCATAAAAAATATAGATATTATATATACATTTTAGGAAACCATTAACTGAAGCAAAAAAAATAATTGACAAGACGTTTAACATTCATGATTTACTAGCAAGAAATATGTGTTGAAAATTACAGATTATACAGACATAAATAACTGTATGAACTGGGGACAAGTTTGAGAATGTTTTGTGAGGAAGAAAAGTACAAATTGGGGAAAAAACAGCTTTGATATGAATAAATTACTGGATAAACGTAAATGGGAAAAAAACGCGTCTTTAACTAGGAAAAAATGAAAGAATGGAAGGAAATTAATGTAAATATAACGTGAATAACCAAGAATGAAGAGTAGAAGGATATTATTAGATGTAAAATATGTATAACCAGGAAAGGAAAAAATAAAGAAAAAATAATAAAAAATAGTGAGTAACCGACGGAGAAAAATTTAATGAATAAAAATTGAAGACAAAATATATATAAAAATAATAAAAAATAGCATATAAAATAAAATAAAATAAATACGAATATATATCAGAATAAACTGAAACAAACTGATGTGAAAAATAGATATCACGAGGAATTATTTTTAAATAAACCCGAGAAAAAAAAGTTGTTCCATGAAACCTTTGAGAAAAATTAATTGATTTCCATAACTGCTAGTGGTACTATGTGAGTTCAGAACGTCATAGCTACACAAGTTAAAATTCAGAACTGATATTCACATATAATTTAGATTTTTTTTTTAGGTTACACTCAGTCATTTCTCCTAAAATAACTATGCTGAGAGAGAGAGAAAAAAAAAAGCTGAGTGTGTGTGTGTGTGGTGGGATGACGGATTGAACTAGCGACCCTCAGGTCAAGAGACAAGAGCCGTACCCACTCGACACCACACCTCAACTAACTAATCAACCTACACCTATCGTAGCCTATCTAACCTAACCTAACAGAAAATCTTACTTTACCAGAGAGTGGGACGGACACAAGTTGACATCACGGTCGTGTATGAACCAATCAGCGACCAGCTTTACCCACATACGAGTGGATCTTGTACGCAACAAGCCCGACTCAGGTTATAAAGCCAATAAAGAGTAACACTCAATTAGCACAGCTCACTTCAGATGCCATTAAACCTCGACCTCATAGCTGCAGGAGGACCTATCGAACCAATGAAGTTTTTCGCTGTTGATCACTGTTTATCTTCCTCCCCTTCTCCCTCTGCTTGACTAAAGGAGTCACTCACCTACTTCCATGGCCAGTTGGTCACTCACACGTGTAGATAGTCCAGTCAGTGCGGTTTGTGAGGTACGCGGTCACTCGTACGAGCCCTTGATCATGTTGGTATTGTCTACGGTCACTCACTCAGTCATTTATACTTTCCTTCTCGTTATTTATGTCCCTCCTCCTCTTCCTCCTCCTCCTCTTCTTCCTCTTCTTCGTCCTCCTCCTCCTCTTCTTCATCTTCCTCCTCCTCAAACATGAGTTATGTGAGGATGTAAAGTCCTGGACACACACACACACACACACGCACACACACACGCCACATTTTCTCTAAAGTAATTATCATGATAAGTGTCAGGAAATAAGAAAAAATGTAAAAGAATAACAGATAAGAGAGTCACTAAAGATAGCTCAGGTAAACAAGTGGAAGAAGAAGAATAGTTTAAATCGTTTATAATAATAATATTATTATTATTATTATTATTATTATTATTAAGAACGGTGACTAACCCCTTGAGGATGATGACTTAACCCCTTCAGAACGATGAATTAATCTAGCACTTACTGGGTTAAGATAACATATTCATAGGATTAACACAGTCACCGCCCATGGATTAAGTTATCATACTCAATGGATTAAAATTATCCTTACTCATTGGACTATTCCACTGTACTCAGGGGTTGGCATCGTACTAAAGGGGTTTAGATACCTTATTTATCAGGCTATTTGAGTACAATGAAATAGTACTCTAGAGCTTAAGATACCGTACTCACTGGGATCGTCTACTGCACTCAGAGGTCGACTCTATCATGCTGTCACTGGATCTTGCCATACTGTCATGCTCGTTCATCTCAGTTATTCACGGTTAGTCTTTGGCCATCTATCCTACCGACCTGTCCAGACCCTCTCACCACACACTCCTTCACTTCACCCACCACTCCCATCCTAATCTCATATATCCTTCAAACCTCCTTCCTTCCTTCCTTCCTTAATCTATCCCCTGTTAAGGCTACTACGTGGATTAACAGGGTCCATCCTTAGCTTGTTCCGCCTCGCTTCCTGGACGTCTTCCCTGTACTAGTCTTGTTTCAGTGTATTTTGACCCAAGTTTGCTTTTAGTTTTCCCTCAGCAGCTAACCATCTTACGAGTGTTTATTTTTTTTACCTTACCACCTACAGGAACGATAAAATACCTGTTTTTAATCCGTCTGTATGTTTGTATATCCCCGCGGACACTACAGGAAAAATCATGCGTACATTTTGGCACCAGTATCGCCGTTAAGAGAGCCAACACCCAGTTGAATATGTAAGTCACTAAACTACATAATTTCTCTATATGTTCTTTCAGGTTCTCTAGCAAAAACTACTCATTAACATATCTTCATCTACATACAAACCTATTCCCCTTAACTTTCACAAGACCATTAAAACACTTCAATATTTTTCTTTGTCAATAATCCAATTGTTATTTACAATCTTTCATGATAAAAAATACTGGAAACTAATTCATATATGGTAGAATTTAATCTGTTTTTTATGTTATTTAAAACAATCTTATTCCCCGTCTGCTCTGTCTTCCCCAGTTTACTATGGCCATACTCAGTCAATGAACAACAAAATAGCAAAATGTTCCCCCACCATAAAAAAAAGAGTTTTTCTCAACGAATATTGCAAGTGGTTAACAGCTGTGGTAGGGGGCGGGTGGGGGAGGGGGGAAGAGTGGTTGGTGGGAGAGGTGGGTGGTGGTGGGGGTGTATTAGTAGGTGGAGGAATACAAATTTTAGAAACAAGAGAGAGGGAGGGAAGTATGAAAGGAAGCAAGGGTCGTAGGCAGCATGAGAGGGGAATAGAGATGTAGGAGGCATAGGAAAAAGAAAACGGAGTTACTTGTTAAGGGAAAATTATGTTATTACCGACCGAAGACTTAGACTGAAATGGAAAATATTACGATTTTCATCTTAATCTGATAATTTTCTTTGTTTATTCTTGTGTCTTTACTTAATACATCTATAAAAATACTGTAGAGTTTAAGTGAGTGTTTTTCTGTCACACACACACACACACACACACACACACACACACACACACACACACACACACACACTCTACCACTACCCTCTGCCTCACACACGGGCACAATTTATATTCAAATGAGACCGGTAAAACGAAGAGAGCTGAGGGCGTATGACTGGCTTATGAATCAGTTGTCAGCGAGGGATGGGGAAGCACGATACCTCCTCCTCTCCCACCCTTTCCATCCTGTTCCATCCTGCCTCCTGTGGGTACATGATCCATCAGGTTTAAACGCGTGTGTCGGCAGGTAACAGACAATCACAGCTCCATGACATTAAAAGAGATGATGCTGACTTTATGTATACAGTTTAAGACACATATACTACCACGAGACTTGAAAACATGCAATAGCGTTACTCCCTCTTCCTAATTCTGTAGCGATTATATGTACGACTCTCTCTCTCTCTCTCTCTCTCTAGGAATACTATCGACTAGAACTTATTTTGTTATCTTTATGAAACTCGTAAATAAAATATAGTTTATTTAGAATGACAAAATGGACTGGCTTATTATTTTTATTATTATCTAAACAAAACTTACAGAAAATAATAATAAGAAAATAATGAAACTTTTCCTTCATCTAGTTAATTTATCTTACAATTACCTGGGTGCTTAAGCGGGTAATTCCGAGCAGTAATAAAAGGTGTAACGAGACCTTCATGTTCACTAATTACCGAGAACATCACTTATTTTTACGAAGACTCTAATTGTCTCGCTGTCTCTCAAGACTTCGTTACCACTTACCTTATTGGGGTCATAAATCTTCGGGTTTTTTTATGGCTAACTATAAATATTGAGTAATGTATAAATGTCTATGTCTTACACCTGTCTCTCTTTGTGTGTCTCTGTGTGTGTGTCTGTGTCTGTCTGTCTGTTTTTTTGTCTGTCTGTCTGTCTGTCTCTCTTTCTCATATCGTTAATCCCTTTATATCCCTGGATTAGCTTAATCTCTCTCAGTTTCCCGTTAACAGTAAAAATTCGAGTCATAACCTAACTGTTTATCCTGACTCCGTTAACTGTTTTGTAATCGAGGGAAACAGAGACTCCCTTCTAGGTAATCATTTCAACAGCAACACAACGGTAACACAAGTGAAGGTAGTTATTGAGTCTTCGGTAGGTTAAGAACCGTACATATCATGGAGGATTCCTGGCGCGTTGGGAAGCTCCTGTCCACCAATTCCAGGATTATCTCTCTCTCTCTCTCTCTCTCTCTCTCTCTCTCTCTCTCTCTCTCTCTCTCTCTCTCGCTCTCTCTCTCTCTCAAGTACCAAAATATTTCTATAATCTGTCTATTCCTCATTTCTCTCTTTTCCTACAAATTTGTTAGGAAGTTGTTACAGTCAATTGATTTATTTAATTCTCTCACTCACTCTTTCTCTCTCTCACTCACTCTCTTTCTCTGACTCACTCTCTCTCACTCACTCTCTTTCTCTGACTCACTCTCTCTATGAATACTTGACTAAGCAGGACTCAATGTACCAGAACTTCACGAAAGTATACTATAGAAAGTTTACCAGAACATCACAACTGCAGGTGAACTCAATGTACACTTTCAAGTACTCATTCGTTCGTGTAAACTAAGAACAATAAAAACCCAACCTTAGTACAGTAATTATCACCCA